>NW_017305672.1:1849036-1879834 GCF_001594115.1 Trachymyrmex septentrionalis
GAAAATGACTTTGTGTTGCCTTTTTCCATATTCCGGTCGTTTTTTACGTAATGCTCTATTTAAATCGATGAATCGATTTGCTGTTGGTAGCGATTAGTGTTAACGGTTTCACCAGGTTTTAGTAGCTCATAATAGATTACACCCTTCTGATCCCACCAAACACAGAGCATTGTCTTCTTTCCAAAACGATTTGGTCTTGCAGTGGATGTCGATGGTTCGCCAGGATTCACCCATGATTTACGACGCTTAGGATTCTCAAAATATATCCATTTTTCATCACCTGTCACGATTCGATGGAGAAATGACTTTCTTTTGTATCTGTCGAGCAGCATTTCACAAGAGGTTTTTCGATTTTCTTGCTGTCTTTCATTCAGTTCATGCGGAACCCATTTTCCCACTTTCTGAATCTTTCCCATAGCTTTCAAACGAATGGAGATGGCTTTCTGCGTCACATTCAATTGATCCGCGAGTTCTTGTTAAGTTTGAGTATCATCTTCATCCAATAAAGCTTGCAATTCGTTGTCTGTGAACTTTTTCGGTGGTTTCCCACGCTCTTCGTTTCTCACGTCAAAAGCACCACTTTTGAATTTTTTGAACCACTCGAAACACTGTGTTTTACCAAGAGCATGTTCACCGTAAGCTTCGACAAGCATTCGATGCGATTCTGCAGCAGTTTTCTTCAAATGATAACAGAAAACCAATGCTGTCCGCAAATCGTAGTTCGTAGGCACAAAACTCGACATGTTTAAGGTTATAAAAAAATATACCGGTGTATGGAATTTGGGTTGTTGTGTGTTGGAAATCTTCGTCAGCTGTTAGAGAGAGATGATGGCGCTGCAGATGCGGTCTTGCGGTCCCTAAACTGATAGTGCCATATATAGGAAAATTCCGGTTTCATACTTCTACACCTGGTATTTATACTCCTAATAGAAAGCCATAAATAAAAGGAAATCTCATTTAGATTTGTGAACTTAATAATGCGCACTCCCTCCTTTCGACTCTCCGTTTCTGCCCATTAGGAAAGTAGGCGGGTCGTTGTTGAGGGAGGGGGGGAGAAAGGACGCCGTGCAGGGGTCGTTGTCTTTGATGTTACGTCCCTTAATCCTACGTTCTTATCCTTGATAAGTATGGCAAGAGTTAAGTGAAGGACTAGCGGTGATAGAGGCATGGAGAATGGCCAAGCAAAAATTTGAAACTACGAGTATTATGTCTTTTGTTGAAAGGTGAGAGAGACCTAATCGGTCCCAAGAGCAGACTGTTCGAGGAAACTTTTTGTGTATTTTACGGTTGTTTCCTTTTTTCCCCTTTCGTTCCTCGGGAACCGGATTTGGGTATAATTTAAGGAAGGAGGGAGAGGCCGGGCAGGACGGTTCTGTTTTTCTCTGCCGGAACCCGCGAAAAAGTCGGAACTGTTGCTCCCCGTGTATCGATGTCCAGATGCGACCACCGAGAAGGGGGAGACGAAGTCTGCTAAGGAGGGAACTCCGACCATTTCCGAGTAAATTGTTAAGGAAAAGCAGCTGATGACGCTTGTGAGACCTCCTCGGTTCTTTCCAGAAAGGGGGAGTTGTGAGATGATGTTTTTTGTCCATCACTTTGTTACGGATAAGCCGAGTGGATCTTGAGTCGTGAGGGCGGGCAACGAGCATGCGGACGCTACTGTTCAGGCGCTATCTTAAATTTATTTTTATTTATTTTCTTCTGTATTTTTTTTGTTTTTATTTGCATTATTTTTCTGAAAGAATCGTTGCCAGGATCGGTAGCTGTGTGCGTTGACTGTCGAAGCTATCTCACCCGGTCGCAAAGAAAAGGACCGTCGAATAGGATCGCCGAAGAGAACCGTCGCCAAGAAGGCTCCAGACTACGCCGCAATGGCGAGAACACACTGGTCGTATCGCTCTTTTTAACTTGCTGCTTGCACCTGTTATTTGCGCCCTTTTAGTGCCGCTCCTCTTTTTACAGAGAAAACGGAGAATGCCGAGACGTCAGAATGAGGTAGCTTCTCTCAAGAAAATAACCAGCTAAAACGTCCGCCAAGAAGACTACGGCGGACTCGGACTCAAACTAAAGGAATCACCTAAAATCGGAAGAGCTCCTTGCGAGACAAGAAAGGAATCCCGGGCGAGAAAACTACTCAGGCGAAATTCGTATTCCGCGCTAAGTCACGGGAAGCTACGTCGCTGCCACGGGCCCACGCTATTCGCGGGGTCGCGCGGCGCCGTTATCGGCCAATCAGGCGCCGGAAGGTCTCGCTTCCGATAAGCGGTCTGTGCATCCCCCGCCGGAGCCCGTCAAAATCATTCGCGTTGGTAATTGTTAGAGGACACAAGACAGAGAGCATTCATGCAAAATGCACTATCGAATCTTAGAGAGAGCGGAAGGACGTGAAGGAAGAATCGCCAATGAGACAAGCATAGGAATTTTGTAAGGCCGCTGATCCCCGACATCGTGATCTCGAGCACTAGCACGTGCCGAATTTGAGCCAGAAGGCTGCGGCCTATACAAGAGGCTACCGCGAATAATTAATCTTTTAGTTATCGCTTGCCGTTCGCTCGAATCACATAGATTTTTATATTCAGTTCGCGTAAAGCTTGCTGCCCTCTCGCCACAGCGTAGTCGCCGCGTCTCGTTAGAATAATTGTATGTTAACTCGCCATCTTGAATTGTACACCGCATTTGAGTCACATTTCGTGTAGAGTAGAGAAAATCATTGTACGACGTTTGGCGGAAAGCCGCGATTGTTGCTGTAAACTTTGATCGACTGATGAATTTGTGATAACGCTCGCAATAATCGCCTGTTCCCGTTCTTTGTATTGTTTTGTGTTATGCGATTCGATAACTTCCGATAACTCGATAACTTTAACGAGCTCATATTCGCACCGAGACGAGTTATTGTAACCGCGGGGAATTACGTACTTGAATAGATTCGTGTAATTGTTTTCATTACCAATATCAAATATATATTTGTTATTTTCTTATTATAAAAAGGAAGTAGTTCTTACGGGTTCTTTCACCTTTCGATTTGAATCATCCACTGTCCATGCAGGACTGAACAGTCGGTTGTAGTCCATCGCATTAAAGAAACATTGAGAATAATTAGTCAAGATTTAGTAACAAAGAGCGGCGCGCTCACTCATGCCTGGCGCCCAACTTAAGTTAAAAGAGAATTTGCGGTAATTCAGTGAGTAGCTACCGACTTCAAATATCACAGAAAAATCATTAGCTGTCGAATTGCAATCACCGAGAAGCAAAGTTGTGCCGTCGAGATTACGATCACAATGCAAAGGAGCGCACTATCGGCGTGAATGTGTTGAGGTAATCAATTATGTTATGATGGAGTGTTCTAGGAAAAAAAACGGTTAATTAATAATTTAAAAACAAGTATGTTTAATCTGAAATCATTGTTACAGATCACTGATTTTAAATAGTCAACTTGAAATCAGAGTTGTAACTCGAACTTTTCCATAAATTATATTCAAGTTAACAAGTATAATTCATTTCCACTATCCTAATTTTTAAATTTTATATTTACAAATTTTTAGGTTATAATTTTTAGGTTATGTATGTAGAAATAGTTATTCAAATGACAATCCACTGTATTGCAATTTTCAAGCCTTATAACTTAACAAGTACTTAACGAAAAGTAACTTAGTTATAGTGTTTTGGAAAGCTTTCGAGATGAGCTATAAGAATATGTAATGAGAAATAAGGGGGGAAGGGAATTCTATTTAAAAAATTGAAGGCGACTTTCATGTGATCTTCAGAGGACTATTCAAGATCAAATCAATGATACCATTTTATGTTCCCCTTCGAGCCAAACAACTTTTGTCTGAAACATTTTTGTCTACTGGGTTTAGTTTTCAAGATATTGGGCTGGATCATTTAAAATGGGACATCCTGTATAGCCAAACCAATTCTGAGACTGTAGTCGCCAAGGCTATATATTCAGCTTCTGTGAATAAAGTGGTTTCTGATGATTGCCTTCTTGTGATCCTGTGAATTACAAGACTGATCCACAGAAATTTCCTTCATCAAGATTCCGGATGTAGATTTCCTGTCATTTTTATTTCCAAAATCAACATCCACAAATAATGTGTCAGTATCTCCTTTCCTATAGCATAGCTCAAACTTTATCGTTCCTTTAACGTATTTGATAATCCGTTTCAAATCTTTCCAGCGAGCCTCTGTCTGCTCATGCTGACATCGACTGAAATGTGGTATATTCCCCTGTTTAGTTTTCCGATTCTGTTATTGGGGCACAGTACCATCCCTGTCAATTTTAGCTTTAGAGCCTCTTGGAGGGCAGACTTACCAGGTATATTGTTGCATTTTATAGTAATTGCATTCTTACTCTTTAAAGTCAACACTCGATGGGCGTACACTTACAATTTAACGCCAAATCCGAACGGCGAACACGAAAAATCGCGTATGCGGGGTACAAGTGCGATCAAACCCGGATCCACAGATCGCGAGTCAATCATACTGAGCGGCGAGCTACTCGACATCCCGATTGAAATAGTTTGCGGCGTAGCTTATGTCAAGTCGTGTCAGCATAAGAGACAACCTACTAAATTCTCTGTAGGATTTGAATCGTTTAGAGTTATCTGCTCTCTATTTTCCAAGCTGTCAGATATATCCGTAAGTATTTATATTGTATATTAACTAGTTTGTATTCTTCCATGTTGAAACGTTTCAATAGCCTCTTCAGGTATGCCTGTTAACTTAAGAATATTTCTAATTCTTTTATGCTCTTATGCCAAAAAATAAGGTTAATTTACTTAGGTAAATCCCTCCCTAAATCCCTCATATAAAATTTTATACTTAATGTTTTCTTGATTTGATCAATTATCTTCCTGTTGTTTTCCGCTATGATTATATCTTCAACAAGAAGTAAGCATATTTCTATTTCTAACAACCTCAGTATACTACTGTGGGCAAAAAGTATCGATAATTTCAAATTTAAATTTCCCGGGGTTTCCGATAGGGACAACCGAATTTATTTTGAAGTTGGCAATTCTGTCAGTGACAGAATGCGCCAAGGTACACGTCAAAATAGTCATTAGTGTTTGAGATAAGCGTCTGTTTGTAAGCACGTAAAAAGTGATTTGTCGTTTTTTGAAATGTCTGAAATTATGGAACAACGAAGTGCGATAAAATTTACGCTCAATTTTTTGGAAAAACAACGACGCGTTGATGTGTCTGAAACGATGCTTTCCGACTATCAAAACCGAATGGTGGACACAAAATTTTATCGCACTTCGTTGTTCCATAATTTCAGACATTTCAAAAAACGACAAATCACTTTTTACGTGCTTACAAACAGACGCTTATCTCAAACACTAATGACTATTTTGACGTGTACCTTGGCGCATTCTGTCACTGACAGAATTGCCAACTTCAAAATAAATTCGGTTGTCCCTATCGGAAACCCCGGGAAATTTAAATTTGAAATTATCGATACTTTTTGCCCACAGTAGTATATAGACATCTATTTACTTCAGACCTACTAAATCTCAAATTGCCCAGGGCAAGTCAATAGATTTTTAGAAAAACATAGTAAAACACATTTTTTTTTATCGATTCATTTTTATTTCTCAACATAGTCTCCTTTTAGTTCGATACACTTGATCCAACGATTCTCCAACTTTTTCAAGTCGTCCATAATATGATTTGTCCAACCCTTCAAAATAAGCCTCTGTTTCGGCGATGAGCTGCTCTCTGGTAATGAATCTCTTTCCTCCGAACCATTTCTTCAGGTTTGGAAACAGGAAATAGTCGCAGGGGACTAAATCTGGCGAATATGCTGGATGGGGAAGCAATTCGTAGAGGAATTCGTTGAATTTGGCCATCAGTGCCGGGCACGTGTAAACCTGTGCATTGTCTAGATGGAAGAGCACTTTCTTCTTCACCAAATGAGAACGTTTTTTTTTTAAATGTTGTTGAAACGGTCCAATAAGTAATCGCCATTGATCGTTTGTTTCGACGGAAAGTAATCGATATGAATTATACTGCTTGAATCTCAAAAAACTGTGGCCATCACACTGTCGGCCTTTCCGACCGACTTCACGGTCTTCGCCTTCTTCGGAGCTGGACTTCACCCGGTGAAGTCCATTGTTTTGACTGTTCCTTCGTCTAGAGTGTGAAGTAATGGATCCATTTCGTCCATAGTAATGAATCGACGCAGAAATTCATCTGGATTATATTGAAACATCTCCAAACATTGTTTTGAAATCGCCACACGGTCGCGCTTATGGTCCACAGTGAGCAAACGCGGCACCCATCTTGCCGATAGCTTTTTCATACCCAATTGTTCGTGCAAAATTGAAATCACTGTGCCATGTGATATGCCTGTGACCTCAACAAGCTCGCGCACTTTTACTTGTCGATCAGTCAAAACAATATCGTGGACTTTATCGATGATTTCTGGCAGCCTCAATTGGACGTCCCGAACGAGGTGCATCACATGTCGATGTACGACCACGTTTAAATTTATTCACCCAATTGTAGGCTGCTGGAAAAGTTTCTGCAAACAATATGAAAAAAAACATGTAAAATTCGGTAAATGGCTTTATTTTCGAAGTATTCGCCTTTAAGATCGATACATTTTTGCATACGCTCGAACCAATTTTCGAAGCATTTTTTCCACTCTAAGGCTGTAACCTCAGAAATCAGTGTACGAAATGTTTCAACAGCTGCTTCAGGCGATTCAAATCGCTCACCACGCATCTTATTTTTAATGTTTGAGAACAAAAAGAAGTCATTAGGTGATCAATTAGGTGAATACGGACAATGAGTCATCAATTCGATATTATTACTGGATAAAAAATCAACGGTTTGATGTGCTGTGTGACAGCCGGCGTTGTCATGATAAAAGATGATGCGACGATTTCGGTTTGTTCTACGCAATTCATTTATGACTTCTGGCAAACAAATTGTTGTATACCAATCAGTATTTACAGTCATTCGATCCTCTAAAGCCACGGTTGTCACATGTCCGGTATAACCGAAAAAACAAGTAATCATTTGCTTGGCAGCACTGCGTGAACAAACAACTTTTGTTGGTTTCCGTTCATTTTGAAATACCCAAACAGTGGATTGTTGTTTACTTTCGGTCTCATACGAATAGATCCATGTTTCGTCCCCAGTAACGATGTTGTAGACCAAATTTGACCGACCTCGGTTAAATTTCTTGAGCATTTCTTTACTCCATTTATTATAACACGAACCTGTTTTTGAGCATCGGTCAAATTGTGTGGGATCCAACGATTGCAAAGTTTCCGTACGCTCAAGTGATCATGCAAAATCGTATGTATTGCTTTCATGTCAATGCCTAAATCTAAAGATGCCTAAATCTCACGGTATGTCATATGCCGGACTCGCTCAATCATTTCACGCACAGCATCAACATTAGTGGCAACAACAGATGGACGACCGTCACGGAATTCATCACTAAAGAAGGTACGTCCACGCTGGAATTCGGTAAACCAATTATAAACAGTCCTATTGGATGGTACTTCATCCCCAAAAGCCAAATAAAGTCGATCGATGCATTGTTTCGGAGTTAGATTACATTTACAATCGTAAAAAATCATTGCCCGAAAATTTTCATGCGAAATTTCCATTTTCTTACAAAATAACTTCTTTTAAAATATTATGCTATGCAAACAAAACTAGTTGGCTTGGGTACAAACTGTCAATTGAATTATAGGTTCAAAACGTCTAATTTTACGGATATGATAGTAGTAGAAACTTCCAGCGTTGGCGCTACTGGAAGTACTAGATTGCAGAAACTTTTCCAGCAGCCTATACAGTCGCAAACGCTAGTGCAGATGTGTTATGAACATTATCCAACTCGGCTTTGATTTCTTTTGGCATTAAACCTTCCATATGTAGATGTTTGATCACTGCACGAAACTCGGTTTTTTCCATTTTGCAAAAAATACAAAGATTGATCGCTTTAATCGTCTACAGAAATGAAACCACGCGATGAATTCCGCTCAAAATTTGACAGTAATCAGCTGAAAGATGCTACTTGTCAAAAAGTAGTGTGACATGACACTGCGAGTGTCCTCTAACAGATTTTCTAAGAACTTATTGACTTGCCCTCATATTAAAAAAATATTAGTAGTCTTATTCCACACTCTAGGAGCTTGTTTAAACTCGTAGAATACTTTCTTGAGCTTACATATTTGACCCATTTTATTTTGAAAACCTTCAGGAATTTTCATATACAGTTCCTCCTGGAGTTCTCCATGCAAAAATGCATTTTTCACATCCATATTATAAGATCCTTTTCTACTATCACAGCTAGTAAGGTTCTTAACATGATTAATCATGCGACAGGAGCATAAGTTTCATCATAATCGAAACCCTTCTTTTGTGAACAGCCTTTGGTTATCAGTCGGTAATCAAAGGCTGTCTGTGTTAGCATAACAACCGCTAGACTCGGGGAAGGAAAACTAGTTGCAGTAGTGATCCCCGGGGTGGGTGGGTCCCAATCACTACGACACAGCGCGTCCTCGGGTTGCGGATAGAAGAAAAGCCTCGCTATCTCGGTTGAGGATAGAGGTTAGCTGCGAATAAATTGAATAAGCAGTCGCGGACAGCCGATTGGAATGGTCCTCCTGTTTGGGGGTTGGGCGTGGGTTTGATAAGCTCACACCGTGAAACGACTTTATCTAGAAACAACCAAAACTCGCCATGGATTCTTCTGGGGTAAAATTTTCCGGAGGTAAACTAGTCCCCCGTTCGGATCTCCGGGTGGGGACTACCTCGGGGAACTCATGTCGTATAAAGTCAAAACACGGGAGAGACATCAAAGTGGATACGTGGAACGTCCGAAGTCTTTACAGACCTGGGGCGTTTCAATCGATGGTCGGGGAGGTCGAAAGGTACGGGGTAGAAGTTGTCGCGTTGCAAGAAACAAGATGGGCCGGGGAGGGTTCGCTTAATGCGGGTTCGTACACGCTTCACTATGGAGGGTCGGAGATCCATAGTCTTGGCATCGGTTTTATGATTAATAGGAAAATCTTATCCGCGGTAAAAGACATTAAATTTATAAACGAAAGATTAGGATTGCTCGTTGTGCAGGGCCGATGGTACAAGATCGCGATAATCAACGTACACGCGCCGACGGAAGATAAAGATGGCGAAATTAAAGACGGGTTCTACGAAGAACTCGAACACCTCGTGGATCAATTACCGAACGATTACATGAAAATAGTCGTGGGAGATTTTAACGCGAAAATCGGTAAAGAGGACATTTTTAGACCAACGATCGGGCTCGAAAGTTTGCACGAGGAAAGTAACGATAACGGAGTGAGGGTAATTAACTTTGCGACCGGCAAAAATCTTATCGTCAAAAGCACGTATTTTAAACACAAAAATATCCATAAACAAACTTGGATTTCCCCGGATGGAGGCACGCGTAACCAAATTGATCACGTTCTTGCAGATAAACGGCGTCACACGAACGTACTCGATGTCAGGTCTTATAGGGGGGCGGATTGCGACTCGGATCACCTCTTTGTAATTGCCAAAATCAGGGAACGTCTTTCGCTAAACAAAACTAACGGGCAGTTGTTTGGAACTAAACGTCTAAATGTACAAGGTTTGATCGAGGGAGAAAACGGAATAAAATACGCGGTCGAAGTAACGAATAGACTCGCGGCTTCAAAGGAAATAGATGAATCGGATGATAACACGGTTGATAAACACTGGGAAAACGTACGAGACGCGATAGTAAAATCGGCGGAGGCCACGGTTGGTTTTTGTAAAAGGAACAAAAACAAGCCGTGGTTTGACGAAGAATGCGTAAAAATTGTTAAAGTACGAAACGAAGCGCGCATCACGTGGTTGGCTCAAAATACGAAGGAAACTCGGGATCAGTTTCTTAAGATTAGGCAAGAGGCTCATAATATGTTTAAAATTAAGAAGCGTCAATACTTAAAACGTAAAATTGAAGAAATAGATGAAAATTGTAAAAGCAGTAACGTACGAGGCACGTACATGGGGATAAATAATTTTAGAAAGGGATTCCAAGCTAGGACGGAAATGGTGAAAGATGAGAACGATAATTTAGTTACGGATACAACGGCAGTTTTAAACACATGGAAAAATTATTTTGATCGGTTATTGAATGTCGAATCTGAAAACGACCGGGAAATAGAGAATTTTGAGTATCACACGGCTGAACCTAGGATTAACGAACCGACAATTTCAGAAGTAGAAAGCGCGATTAAAAAATTAAAAAATCACAAAGCACCGGGTAATGACTTGATTCCGGCGGAACTGATTAAATGGGGGGGAAGTAGATTGATAGAAGAAATTCAGAAATTAATTATCTTAATATGGAATAAAGAAGCATTGCCGGAACAATGGAAAGATTCAATTATAATCCCGATTTTCAAAAAGGGGGACAAAATGAGTTGTAATAATTACCGGGGTATCTCACTTTTACCTACATGCTATAAAATTCTGTCGAATATTTTATTAATGAGGCTTGTACCATATGCAGATGAGATAATTGGAGATCATCAATGCGGCTTTAGGAGAAATAGATCGACTGCGGACCAAATCTTTACTATTCGGCAAATCTTGGAGAAAAAATGGGAATTCGACCAATCGGTACATCAACTTTACATTGATTTTAAAAAAGCGTATGATTCGATAAAACGGGAGAAAATGTATGAAATTTTAACTCGGTGGGGGATACCCAAAAAATTGGCTAACTTAGTCCAAGTTTGTTTAAAAGATACCAGAGGTAGAGTAAGAATAGGTAATCAAATGTCGGAAACTTTTAATATTCATAGCGGATTAAAGCAGGGGGATGCATTGTCACCTCTTCTGTTTAATCTAGTATTGGAATATGCTATTAAAGAAATGCAGAAGAGTAATGATGGTTTGCAGTTGAACGGTACAACACAAATATTAACATATGCGGACGATATTGCTTTGTTGGGAGATAATAAAGAAACACTAATAAATAACGCTAAAATTCTATTAGATAAAACGAAAGAACTGGGGCTGCAAATAAACGTTGAAAAAACTAAATATATGGTCACTGATAGAATTCAGAATATTCATAATAACGGAAACCTGGTCGTCTGTGATAAAATTTTTGAACGGGTTAGCAATTTTAAGTATTTAGGATCGATTTTAAACCAAACTAATGAAATAAGAGAAGAGCTCAAGAGAAGAATTAATTTGGGGAATGCGTGCTTCTATTCGGTTAAGAAACTACTCGGTTCGCGGATATTGTCTAGGCGCTTAAAAATTAGAATTTACAGAACGATTATTTTACCGGTAGTCCTTTATGGCAGCGAAGCGTGGTCACTTACGTTACAAGAAGAGAAAAGATTTAGGGCTTTCGAAAATAAAGTACTTCGAAAAATCATCGGGGCAAAACGCGATGAGGAAACGGGCGAATGGAGAAAATTACACAACGCAGAATTACATCAATTATATAATAGTCCGGATATTATTAATGTCATAAAATCGCGTCGATTAAGATGGGCAGGTCACGCGGCGCGTATGGATGAGAATCGAATTTAATATAAACTAATTGGTAAACCGGATAGAAAAAGACCATTGGGAAGACCAAGACGTAGATGGGAGGATAATATTAGAATGGACCTTAACGAAATGGGGTACGAGGGTCACAAATGGAGGGATCTGGCTCAGGGACGGGAACAGTGGCGGGATTTGGTATTTGCGGCAATGAGCTTTCGAGTTCCTGACGCCTAATAATAATAATCAAAGGCTGTCCTTATATCTCTCTATATTGTCAATATCTCTTTTGACTTTAAAAATCCATTTATTGTCTCATCTTTTTTTCTGGAGAAAGAAATGTCAAATCTCAGTTGTCATTCGGTATTAAGGCACTTATTTCTTCTAGAGGTATGCGAATTATTGTAGTTCAAATTCGAATCGAATCACAGTGAATTTGATTCGTTTTCAGATCTGAAAGATTTTAAACCGATAAGTTCAATATTTCGAATCATTAATGGTTCGATTCTGAATCACTTGCCTCTTGCTCTCTCTTTCCTGCATCTCCTATCACCAATCTTGTATCAGCGCATATCAATCTTCGTGCATGCACTTATTCATCGCGTCAGTTATCATTGGACTCTATTAGATATTTTCATCTTTCTGATATAACTGCGCAGTCTATGATTGTGTTTCGATATACACCAAAGATATACAGAATGGACTGCGCGATCCGTGTGTTAAAATGGTCGATAAAAGAGACCATGGAAAACGGCCATTTCTATCTCTTTCTATTCAATGATGTAATGGGAGAGAAAATGAGAGGGAGATTGATTTTAAAAACTAATTTAAAAAATAATTAACTATGAAGTATTTTCAATGACGGTACAATCTTTTTATAATAGATAAACGTAAAAATGAGTCATTTTCAACATACAGATATTACTAAAAAATATTGTTTTTAATACATTTATAACATATTAATTTTTTAATTTTTTATATTGTACATTCAAAATAAATTTTTTTAGCTAATGTCAGTATGTAAAAATTTGATTTGGTTCGATTCGTTTTCGAATCAAAAGGATTCAATTCGATTTGATACGGCGTAAAGATTTTAAATTCAATTCAATTCATTTTCGAACATGTTATAGATTTGATTCGACTTTGCAAATGCTTGATTCGCACACCTCTTCTAATTTCTTCACCAAAGCTTTATACTATTCGTCTCTATTCTTCTCAAACATCTGTCTTCAAAGTTTTCTGGTATATCATGACCAGAATGTCATGTCTTCAAAGTTTTCTGGTATATCATCTACAAATGTCTCCGCATGTAAAGCCAGAATCGCGTAGTTTTCCAGGTATTTCGGTTTTGATTTGTATCTCGTGCTTCTCCATAATCTCAGAAAAGGTAGATTTCTCAGATCTTTTATTTTCAGATTCATCAAATTATGACTTGACCTCATCAATTTCTTAACTTATTTCTTAACTATTTTTCTCATTACTTATTGAGTTCGAATTCTCTTGAATCCATAATTTCGCAACCTTTTCTGTAAATAAATGCTACAGCTTGATGAATCTAGTCACTAGTAATCAATCCATCGAATGTGAATCTTGTTCCATCAAATATTTCTTCCCTGGATTACTTTATTCTCTTTTGGATTTCAGAACTTATATCCATTTGGACAGTACCCTATAAAGTAACATTTGAGTCAAACTTTTCTGAAACGAATTCTTTAAGAAGTTTCAGATAAGTGACACATCCAAAAACTCTGATTTTTCTTATGTCGGATAGATCATCGAAACATAATGTAACTTTCCGTTTAGGACAGTAGTCAGACTTCTATTTATTAGGTATAGCAGCTTGTACGGCATCGACCAAAAAATCTTCCCGAGTTACAATTTAACAGCACCTTGCCTTTTCTAGAATGATCTGATTCATTCTCTCGGCGACGCCGTTCTGTTGCGGAGAATATCTCATGATGCATTCATATTGTATCCCTTTTTGCTCAAAAAATCCTTCATGTCGATAAGTATTCTCTAGCATTGTCACAATGAAAATGGCTTATTTTTGTGTTGAAATGCGCAGTGGTCATTGCTTCGTACATTTTGAGATATCGTAAAACCTCTGTTTTTGATCCAAGATGTAGCTGGAAAAATGACTAGTCATCTATTAAGGTAAGTACATATATTTTTCCATCACGTGACTCAGATGTAATGAGTCCTATCAAATCGCTGTACACCAATTGCAGTAATCGTTTTTCTCTTCGACATGCGTGATTATACGGCTTTTTTGTTTGTTTCCCTTGAATATATACTTCGCAGAGATCCATAAGTAAGAATGACAAACTGCTATTGATTCCTGTAGTCTGTTCTTGAGACTTAGCTCAAGCTTTCTTCAAGTCGTTGTAATTGATATGCCCCATTCGTTTGTGCCATATCTGTGCTGTGTCTTCATCCTTTGTACTTAGATTTGCATTGATAGAATTTCTAAAACTTAATTCGCTCCGAGTTTATTTCTATACGCTATTGCAACTACAGTGTCATTTTTGACAATTATTCCTCTGCCGTTTTCAAATGTAACTTGAAAACTAAGTTTTTATACGGACAACAAATTCATCTCAAGATTAGATACTGTTAATACATTTCTCAGACCGTGATAGGAATCTCTTTACCATTTATAGAGTATTGAAGAAAAATTTCTCCTATCTGATTAACGTTTTAGCTATTCTAATCTTTATAGATATATCTAGATTTTTTATATTCTTTAAAAAAATACTGCTGTCAATCAGATTCTATTATCCGAATCCAAAAACCATCTTACGTGTCTCCTTGAAATGTCTTTTATCGCTGCTGGAAAGCAATAGTTTTGTGAGCTCGTTTGATCCTCAGAACCTGTAGCTGCGTTGGCGGTTTTGCTATCAGAACTTTTATTATCATAAATCCTTTTGCGATATTCAATATATTTATGTCCTTGCTTGCCACAGTAATTATACTTATAATGAAATCTCGATGATTCGTTTCCTTTCAATGATGTTTTAATCTTTGTTCCCTTTTTATAGCCCTGTCATGATGCAAATGCTGTAAAAATTGATTCCTTGTTGCTTGATTTCATATCATTCATCCTTGATTTGATATCCAGTCAATCAATTAACTTATTCTTGACAAATCCTAAAGTAAGATTGTTTACAGCTAAAGTTTCAATGGTAGTGACTACGTTATTGACTCGGACGGCATTGTCAATAAAAGATGGCATATTACGCCTGTTTCTTTTAAAATGGCACCAGTGAATTATAAATCTCTGATCAATTTACCAAATTTTTAAAAATGATTTGCTAACGTATCATTTTTTGCATCAAACTTCATAGATAATAGAGACATACCATACGTATTAATAATTGGCTTGTAATGCACCTTCTTTCAAATGTTTGTCGTAATGCAATCTATATATTATAGTTCGAATGCTGTCTCCTTATCCTTGGCGTACTTAAGATGGCTGTCTGCAATTCTTATGGGATTTACACTTAACGATCACGTTTCTTATTCTCTTGGATAATAAAAGTAAGTATGTACTCGTATCTCTTAGATACATATTTTCTTTTCCCGCCGCTGCTCAGCCGTGTCCTCTGGTTTTAACTGGACCATCGCCATGTATAAATTTTCCAGAAATTCAAGCAAATCCATTTCATTCAGAAGCGTTTCAATGCGGAATTTCCAATTATCAAAATTGATTCCATCAAATAATGGAATCCTGTACTTTTCTGTTTCATCCATCATTCTCACTTTTAGATTACTTACACTTTTGCTTCGACTAATGATAATTCAGTAGTACAGTCTTTCTTTTACGTGAAACCTAGACCCACAATCTGTCATAATTTGGGTGAGCTTTCCGGAACTGAACAACTTACTGAGAGGAAATTAAAAAGGTTTTTATTTGAATTTTTGATACAACGTTCCTTTAGATTCGACATGAACGATCGATGAAGCCGGGGAGAAACATCCCAGAGAGTCGAAAAATTAGACAAAGATAAAAAACGCTTACGTCATCTTTCAGCTATTTCTTAAATGCAATCTCTCCTGAGATATGAAACTTGTTTCAAAACAAATATAGAAGTAAATAATATAAGTTTAATCTATATCTTTTTAATTATATAACAATGAAATAAACGCAATGTTTGTTACAAAAACGGCAATAAATTGTATTCTCTAACAATTTTATTTAATTTATAAGTGAACGAGTTCTCATAGAGACTGATATTATTATTTGTTGAAAGAATTCGTACCGCTTAAATTTATCCGCCTATTCACAAGGAAACGGACTCATGAGTTATTTTTATTTCTCTTACGTTGGTAGTATTTTTTCGTGTCATATATATTTTTCAGATTGGTAGTCTGTCTTCCTTTATTTTGTTAGTTCGACATGATACGTTTTTCATATTCGTTTCCGGTTCTGCTATAATTCTTTTTGTATGCTTCCACTGTTTAATAAAACTGTTTAATAAAAGAGATCAAGAAGGTCACTATTGCCATTTATTATTCAAAAAACACCGCCTTGAACCACAGATTATAGGCCTAGATATCATTGCCCGAGAATAAGTAACGGTAGTACGGTAAAAAAGGGATTCGTAGTGATATTGAATCATTGAACGCAATGTGTGCAGAATAATGGCACAAAATAACACTAGTTATTAATGCACCGCATTGTCATCGATTGAAAAATTGATCGGAAAAGACAATTACAATACGTAGCAATCTGCTATGCAAACGTACCTCGAACAGAATTTGTGATAATGCGTGAACCAAACAGAATACAGCAAAGTTGAAAGCTAAAATAATTCTGTCTGTCGACTCGTCAATCTACGTGCACGTACAATATACGACGACTGAAAGAAGTTTAGGATAACCTGAAAGAAATCTATAAAGATTCAGGATTGTCGAGAAAGGCCTTCTACGAGCGGTCATAACGACGCGTTTAGAAAATTGCTCGTCAGTAGAAGAATACATTACTAAAATTTTGTTTCCACATCATACAAATTGAACGGAATGAAATTGGAGGTTAAGAAGGAATGGATTGGTACACTCCTACTTGCGAGATAAATACAAACCTTCGAAAACTCGAACACACCTATTAGAAGTTTCGATAAAAACAAAATTATTACAAGAGGTGAAAGACGACTTGCAGCAGTCGGTGAACAAGGACACAGCATTACAAGTAAAACGAAGAGATCCCCAAAAGGGCACGAAAGGACCGAGATGCTATAATTGCAATAAATATAGTCACTTAGCGAGGGACGGTCACAGTAGACATAAGTAGACGAAATTATAGACCGACTAACACTAATAACACTAATAGCGTTTTCTCTTGGGACACACTGGGTGCAATCTGGTACCGTACCAGTTGCGTATAAATACTACACTCAGCTACACTACACTAGAGTGGTGCACCATGGTGTACATTACATTATTATTGCGCTAAAACTCTATTCCCGCTTGACTTCCATTTTCAAATTTTAAATGTCACACTGATTCTATACCGTTCCTTTGAAACGGTGTAGCAAAATCCCACTTGTGCATAAAATTTGCACTATATCGTAGCCATGGAAACACAGTATGTATACTGAGTGTTGCACTAGTGGGCGATAGTGCAGCCAAGAGAAAACGCTATAAAAGAAGCATTGATTGCGAATATCCTGTACACACCTCCAGAGTTGGGTAGTGCTAAGTTAAAAAGTTAATTAATTTTAACTTAACAGAAATTAGGGAGAATCAGTGAATAAATCCAGCGATAATAATTGAAAAAACTGCTCATATTGATATATAATATATAATATATATAATAGATAATGAAAGTGAGCTACTACATAATATGTATCATGAAGAATAATATCAATTGAGGAATTTGATAGTATAACTCCTGTGAATCCTCCTTAGTTACATTTTATACCATTAAGTTTTTAATTTTATTTAAGTTATATTTTATCCGTAACTAATTTTTTATTTAATTTTTTTAAATTAAGACATAATATGCGGCAATAGTGATAACTTAAAACAAGCTGAGGGTTGCAGAAGTGAGCAAATTTATTAGGTGTTGACCAATGAAATTATAAATATTTTAGTAAATTTTCTCTTTTGTAATTTTTACCTCATTTCAAATTATTATATATAATCGATCCCCAGATTTCAATCTGTCAAAAACCGTGTATTTCGATGTGTCTAGTTTTTGATAGATTGAAATCTATTATTCTTTATTATTATCGCTACTGCCTCGTATTGCGTCTGAAGCTTTAGACATACCACAGGCCAGTATTCATTGTCAAATCTTATATACTAAACAGTATATATAAACAAAACATATAAATAAAATATGGAGTATTTTCTAAAAATGAAGTATTTGTCATTTCCATTATTTGAAACCTTGAAATCATTAAAAAAATAAATTTAACTTTTCAATTACTTTTTTTTATTAACTTAACTTTTAATTCAATTAATTTCATTATAAATTAACTTGTATCTTAACTAAGTTCAATTTTCAAGATTATTAACTTCAAATTAACTTAGTTAAAAAAAAAGTTAACTTACCCAACCCTGATGAACTCACAACTAACCTACTTTCAGTAAGCAAGATCGTTCAGAAGGAACATATGGTAACAAAAGTGGTTACAAGATACGAAATGCAAAGAACGAAATAGTTGCTACAGTATGCTCATTGATCAACAGTGTGTATAAGTTAAATCAACCGACAATGGAAGTTTGAACAACAACAGGTGATGGAGATCAGTGCGTAAAAGGTTAGGCCACTTGCATTCTGAAACATTGCGAAGATATATGAATGTATTACAAAAGGAGTTTGGGCTTACAGGACTTCAGATCCAAAGGAGAAATCAAAAGTCCTTGCATAATCTGCCTGAAAGATAAACAAACCAAACTGCCATTTCAAAGATCAAATTATCGAGCAAAAAGAATTCTGGAATTGATACACTCCGATCTTTGCGGCCCCATGGAAACAAAATCAATAGATGACGCGAAGTATTTTTTTTTCTTTGATCGATGACTTATATTCGAGAAGGGTCTTTATTTATATTAGAAAGCAAAGATTAGGTAACGGAGGTATTTAAAAACTTTAAAAAATTCGTGGAAAATAAAACAGGAAAAAGAATTTGCACCCTGCGCATAGACAACGGAACAGAGTACGTCAATGAAAGAAGAAATTTCTAGAGAAAGAAGTCAAGCATCACACGAACATGCCTCACTTCAGAACAAAGTGGTGTGGCTGAAAGGTAAAACAGGACAATTGTCGAAAAAACCCGATGCATACTATTCGAAGCCAAATTGCCAAAAAGATTCTGGAGAGAGATATCAACTGCTGTTTACCTTATCAATAAATGGTCAACGAAGATACTGGACAGAAAAACTCCCGAAGAAGTTTGGTTGGAGAAAAAACCGGATCTTCGTTATTTAAGAATTTTCGACATCAAGGTACGAGAGTGGTCCCAGAAGTACCCGACCTAACAAAGAAAACACAAAAAATTTGGGAAAAAATATCTTTATTTCTCAACATAGTCTCCTTTTAGCTCGATACACTTTTCCCAGCGATGTTCAATAGCTTCGATGGCCTGTTTATAGTAAGAACCGTTGAACTCCTCAAAATAGCCATTAACCGCAGACTCCACCTCTTCATTGTTGGTAAATCTTCTACCACCGAGCCATTTTTTCAAGTTTGGAAAGAGAAAATAATCCGAGGGGGCTAAATCTGGCGAATAGGGTGCGTGGGGAAGCAATTCGAACTTTAACTCAACATCCTCCCGACGCTGCTTTTGTTCGATTGTGAGCAAGCGCGGCACCCACTTTGCGCACAGCTTTCTCATCTCCAAATTTTCAGCCAATATGCGATATACAGCACTTTTTGAAATGTTTACCATTTCAAATGTCTGCTAGCTCGCGCACTTTCAATCGACGGTCACCCAATACCATTTTGTGGATTTTCTTCACCATTTCTGGAATGGCCACCTCACTTGGTCGACCACTGCAATGTTCGTCTTCGCAGCCTCGTTTAAACTCTGCCACCCAATATTTTATTGTTGTAAACGAAGGAGCAGACTCCTCCAGAGTAGAATCCAGCTCGGCTTTGATATTGGTTGGGCTAAGACCTTTCAAATGAATGTATTGTATCACATAACGATGACCAATTTTTTCCATCTTTGCAAATTCACCGAGATCGTTCACTATTGATGGCTGCCAAACAAATACTGAACAACGTAGCGTCTTCAAACTTCATAGTTAAGCTTTAGAAAGTTGGTGCTTTCCCCTACAGTGATTTTTTTATACAATAACCGCCATCTGTACGTCAGGTCGGGCACTTCTGGGACCACCCTCGTATATGCCTATGTCCCAAAGAAACTAAGACAAAAATGGGAGAAGAAGAGCACAGAATGCATTCTCGTAAATTATTGCGAGGACAGTAAGGCCTATCGATTGTACCAACAACAGGAAAAATACTAAAAAGAATAGAAGTGATCTTCACAGAGGAGCAACATAGTCACATCCGAGAAGTCGACGAAGAGACTAACAATACTAGAAGCTCGCAGAAGCACAAATCGGAATTTCTTCCAATTACGGACAAACCGGAGAATGATGATTCTAGCGACGAGACATCGATTGAAAGCAAAAACAGAAGAATCAGACTATAACAATCTCGAAGAAATCGAACTGATCTGAAGACACGGTAGTGTCTCGGCATTAAGCATGGCGTGAGTGCACACTGCCGTGCCTCCTTTACGCGAATCGGCGATCACCGGATCAAGATTATCGGATCTCAATAACGGCTGTCCTGATCAAGTTTTAAGTATACTTAATCGATAGCTTACACTCCGGTTGTATTATACGTGCTTTTATTTTTTCTCTACGTACCCTATAAACGGAAATATTGTGACGCAAAGTCCGGATCTGTAACTTTTCAGATTAAGATATGTCATCGTCGACCATATTTCGCATATTCCTTTGATGTCCTGACATTCTTTACGCAAGGAGCGCTGATATACATGATCAGCGAGCGCTGCGATTTGCACTATGGTAGTATCTCGGTTTTTTTAAAACAACAGGATCAATAAAGTCGATAATAATAAAACACGCTGATAATTGCTAACTAAATTAAGAAATAATAATAAAAAAGCGATTTATTCGATCTCAATCTCCATTTGTTTATAACTTAATATTTACATTAACATAATAATATTAACAAAAGAAGATCAAATTATACACGGAAATGAAATTATACATTGATATTTGTTAACTAAGCTAGAAAATGATAATGACAAAACAATTCAATATCGATCTCCATTTGTTTATAACTTAATATTTAATATTTCTACAAAAGAGATCGGAGAGAAACGAAATTATATGCTGGTATTTGTTAACTAAGCTAGGAAATGATAATGAGGAAGTAATTTATTCGATAACGATCTCCATTTATAGAAGATGACGGGATTCCAGCAGCAAATAGGTCTTTCTAGAAGATCATTCAGAGCGCCAAAACAAATGGATGACTTTATCATCTATCGAGTAGCAGCATCATCACTCACGAATTCAGCATCGATTGAAGAAGCGTTGCGCTGTGAAGAATCCGACAGGTAGTTAGAAGCAATACGATATGAATTACGTTTACATGAAGAAAATCACACATGGACACCGATAATTCTTCTTCCAAATAGAAAAACCATTGATGCTAAATGGATCTTCAAGAGTAAGAGAGATGCAAATAATGACATCAGACAATGCAAGAAAAAGAGTTTGGAATACGAGGAAACGTACGCACCAGTAATTAGATTTAACTCCCTCAGGTGCCTTTTCGAGCTAGCCACACGGTACAATTTGGATATAGATCAGACGTCGTCACCACATTCCTTCAGGGCGATTTAAACAACGAAATTTATATCAAAATCCTGGTGTTTGACGAAGACACTAAAACAGTAAGAGACCATTCACAGATTAAACAAGGCCATCTATGGACTAAAACAGGGAAATCATGGCTAGAAGAAGCCGGACAAAGTATTGAAGAATCTCAATCTTAAGAGATCTACGGCAGATTCGTACGTATACCAGAAAAATCAAGGTGAGAAAATTCTGATTGTGCTATATATGTAGACGATATGCTAATATTTAGCAACAATCTAGAACAGAAAAACGCTATTATAAAGATTGACTCAAGAAAGAGATTAAACTGTAAATTGTAAGAGATTTAGGTAAAGATACAAGTTGCGTCGGAATTCGGATAACAAGGGATTAGCAAAGAGATTTTTTTATGGATGAAATAACCCATTACATTAATCAGCTGTTAACCAAATTCAACATGAAAAATTGCAATCCTGCTTCGATACCTCTGGACAAAAATCAAATCCTCACTCGAGAGGAGTCTAAAAACAAACAAAGAGAGAGATAAGATAAAGACCATCTCATACCGTGAAGTCATTGGCAGCATTTATATACACTCAACTGGGTACTAGACCAGACCTCGTATACGCAGTTGAAATAGTAAGTCATTTTAGCAACGATCCAAAACTTGCTCAGTGGCATGCGATGAAAACGCAGGTACTGCGGTATCTAAAAAGTACGAAAGATATGAAACTTCGTTTTTCAAGAAAAGATGATCAAGAAATTGTTGGCTACTGTAATGCAGATTGGGCTGGAAGAGCAGATGGTTGTAGATCCATCACAGGATACATTTTCAGAGTCCAAAGAGGGGCTATTTCCTGGAATAACAAAAAAACAACCGCAAAAAACAACATAGCACTTTCTACGACGGAGGCCGAGTACATGGCATTAACATCAGCCTGCCAAGAAGCTCTATGGCTACGTAAGTTAGAGAGAAAAATATGCCCAAGTTTCGAGAAGAGGGCCACTATTTTATTCTGTGATAATAAAAGAGCTTAACTTGTAGATGACTAGCGGATACCCTACACTAAACATATAGACACCAAATATCATCAGAGAGAGAATTGAATCTGGAGAAATACAAATCAAGTATGTGTCAACGGACCTGATGCTCGCAGATATAATAATCAAACCACTAGCACAACCGCGACACCTTCAGCTCACAAAATAACTTGATCCCCAATCTTAAAAAATAATGACTTCTGTAGGGGATGTTGAAAATTAGAATTCATACCACTTAAATTTACCTGCCTATTTGCAAGGAAACTCTTAAGTTATTTTTATTTCTCATATGTTGGTAACATTTTTTCGCGTTATATGTACATATTTTTTAGATTAGTAGTCTACGTTTTTTTTTGGTCCCTGACATATATTTTCATGAATGAAATAGGTGCTGTCATGTCACATATTATAATATATACTGCATTTTTTGTAATTTTTATACTTAAATTTATTTTTTGTATTATTTTTAATAAGATCTTTAAATTATACGTTTAACTCTTATATATATACAATTTTCTTTTACTGTACATGATGGGTCGTTTGTGTTAATTTCAATAATTTTTGCAAACATACAAAAATTATGAATAAATTCTTATATATATAATATTTTAACATCTTTAAAAACATTTATGAATTTGTATATTTAAAAAGAAGGAAAGGATAGAAAAAATTATTTAACCAGGTGCAGTGTTTCGAAAAAAAGAAACAAGATATAAATGACTCATCGTGAATACTCTAAGGATAAAATTATATTATAATAAAAAAATAGTATTATTTGTAATCTGCATTATTATATACATATATTTAATTTGTGAGATATGACACAGAAAAAATTTTATTTTTTAAAGAAATTAAATGTACTGTAAAGATCATATAATTTTTTTTCCACAATTTATTGGCGTAAAATCTCACGTGATCTCATCATCACATGCTACTCGCTGGGTGCGTGATCACCTATCGGTTACAAAAAAAAGCAGGCGGTGTAGTTATTACGATATATGTACAAATTATAAGATCGACGTTTTTAAAATATAAGATTACATTTTTGGATATTGTATATCAGTGCTCGCAAAGATTTGCACATTTCGGGTCGATTTCGGCGCACTACCCCCACTACCTACCACTTGAGGCTCGGCGCCCCTCTCGTGATGCTCTGGCTCAGGAGCGTCTCTGCAGCTTAAACGGAGATCGTACTTTACATTATTAAAGAATATTTTTCTTGCAAAATAATTTTTATGTTCTTAAAAAAATCAAATACTAAATTTTCTGAAACATTTTGTTATAACAATTCTTGCCTATCAGAAACTATTCAATAATTGTTATAAATTTACATCGAGAAGTTTCTATAACAGACTTGCGAAGATTGAAATAAAGAAATACGTGAATCTGGAAATTCCGTGTTTTCCATACGAAGTCTTATAAAGTCTCAAATAACGACGCAATAATTGTTTTCTATATCGCAATAACTATTTTCTTCTATATATAGTAGGAGTAGCACGCTGGAATCGGCCCGAAATGTGCAAATCTTTACGAGCACTATTGTATATGAATATTCTCCTTAAAAAACACAAACTATAAGTAATTAATGAATTTTTTTTTGTCAAATATATAGATGTTATCATTAAAACTAGATTTGTAAGAATTAGGCATATAATTATTTTTCAACCAGAGACAGAACGCAAAGAAAAAGTTTTAGTATCAGCTGGATACGTGAATGAAGTAGAAGAGCATAAGAAAAATGGTCGAAGTTATTTAATAAAAGCTAAAATTACAAGGCAAACTGCAGTAAATGAATCTGGGTATGACATGTCACAAAATGTAAATAAAATTGTTTCCATTTTGTAATTGTGTATTAAAATTGTTACTTATAATTTTATTTAAAAAATTTTTTTCTTATAGATAAATGCAGATATACTGGTCATAAAAGTTACTTGCAAGTATGCATATAACAAGAGTGAAAGATGTAAACATGTCGCTGCCTTGATTCATTATGTTAATACTGAAGACAGTTTATCAAAAACAAAAAGTTTTGAGCAACAATGATGAAAATCAAGTGCTCATCAATTTGCGAAGCTAAAATATTCAAAGGAAATATATTTTGAGAAAATATTTCCTCCAAAAAAATACAACATTGAACCACAAGCGATAGATGTTTCTGAATTAAAAAAAGAATCAACGTTAAGATCAGTATTGTTAGAAGCTGCTAAAGACATACGCATACTATCAGAAATTTGAAAAGATCATTGCAGAAACAAATTGAGCTTGTTTTAAAACAACAAGATTGTAAACAATTACTTATTACTTTTTCTTTTTTTAACCAAGAATATGACATTTATACACAAAATTATATTTTATAAAAGGATTTACAAGATTTTTATAATAAACATATTGTAATAACAGATAAAGACATAATTATTTTGTGTTGTAAGACATTAGAGCAGTCAAAAAGTAAAGAATGATATGCTGCTAGACGCTTAAGATTTTCTGCGAGTTCTAATGTGTACAGTATTAAGGTGCGTGTAACAAAAACCATAGAATTATCTCCTACCATTAGTATCTGGTATATTACATCCAAAACAAATTAATACTGCAACAACGAAGTATAGTTTACATCATGAAATAGATGCAAAAATAGAGTATGAACGATTACATAAATGCGAGGTTAAATAAATTGATGTTCTTGTTAGTCATAAGTAATTTTGGCTGTATGCTAGCCTTGATGGAGTGGTGGTCAAAGACGGATGCATAACCAAATTAGTGGAATTAAAATGTCCTTCAAACGTGCGAAACTCAACTTGTGATAAATTATGCCACTAAAACCTGCAATGTTAAATATTTAAAATTTGAATTTTATTTAACTTAGTTATTAAATTTTACAATCAGATATGACAGTGAAAAAATTGCGATAAAAACAAGGAAGTTAAACTAACTCGTGTTTTTTTCAGGAAAAAACATTAGCAACATTAAAAAATAGTTACTGAACTTTACTAATAATAATATAAATAAAATAATATAATATAAATAATAATAATATATATTATTACTGATAATACAATAATATATATTTTTCTTCTAAGAAAAAAAATGTTTAATAGTTTATTTAATATTTATTAAAAACATTTGTAATTAGCTTACTTTTATTTTATAAGTATTGAAAGTTAAACTTGTGATTATTTAAATATTTAGCTTTTAAATTATTATTGCTTAAACATACGAGTAATACTAACATAAATATTGTTATTTGACATTACAAAGAAAATAAGTTTATATGAATTTTGTTTGTAAATTATACAGTTTATGTGAAATCGAACGAAAACATAGTTTATTATGTTAAAACATTAACATTTATTGTTAAAAAAAAGTAAAATTGACATTTTACAAATAAATGATAGTTTATAAATAATATAAATATTATATATGTTATTCATTTTTTATTTTCTTTTTTCTTATTTAAAAATAGAAGATTGCAGATTCACTAAAACACATATACACAATACGAGTATCGTTTACACAGTGAAATAGATTTTCAGGAATTTTGTTCAAAATTTGGTAAACTTTTAAGATTGTATTATCTTTTCTAAATAATTATGATTCTGTCAATATTATATGTTTGTTCACTCTCTTCCTTTGTGAACTCTGATTTTCTTTGTAAAAAAAAGATGAGATAACTATTCTGACTTCCTTACCACTTTCATCAATAGTTGTGCGAATCTCTGGAAAACCCTTATCTGCTAAAACTACATCTCCGTCTGCTAAATAATCTATTAATCCAGACTCAATTGTTATTTGAGAATCACTTTTCCTTCCTCTAGCTACTTTTGATTTAAAACTAATAAAATCTCCTGGTGTTATACTTATTAGTACTTTAGCAGTAAAACCTTTCTTATAATGAGAATAGTAAAAAACACGTTTATCTACACCTGCTGGAACTTCAATCCTAAATTCAGTGCAATCAATAATTGAGTATCCGTGTAATCTGGTTAAAAATTCATGCATTGTACTTTGAACAGTATCTTTATTTAAAAACTAAATTGGCTGTTGCACCAGCTAAATATCCTAGAGTTGAATAGAAAATTCTTGAAATAATTGTTCTATGAACATTAGATAAAACACTTATTGCTGAAAAATTTAAACCTGTTTTTATCTGAATAAAAAAAAAGTCTATTTTCCTTTTTAATTTTATACTTATCTTCATCTATATTCATTGTATCCATTCTTTTTAATAAAAATTTAATATTATTTATTGAAACTTCAGCAAGGTTTATAAGCTGTTCATTGTTGCGAATCAATAAAATACCAGCAAAATTATGAATTACATACTGAGTCACTGTATGTTGTACGTTCACTGCATAGGTCACTAGGTTCGTTGCAATCAGTATATTGATCCATGAAAGTTTTTTCAGAAGAATCACATTTTTTATTCTTAAATTGTTTTTATTCTTGACACGAACAATTTCTCTAATTTCTCTAATTTCTGTTTGAATTTCAGCATGGCAAACTGTTTTGTGAAGATTAAACATATTCATACTTATTACAAATTAAAATTTTTTTTCAGAAAAATTTTGGCTAAATATCTCTATTTAAAATTTTTTATCAATCTTAAGAGTTTCTTGATTATTCTGTGAACTTTCTTGATAATTAGACTCTGTATTAATATTATCAGTAATTACTTCAATCATATCTTCCTTAAACTGTGAATTTTTAATTGATATGACAGTAGGTGTTGGTTTTGCCGAAGCCTTCGTTCCATAAAACGTTTATGTCTATAATAAAAAAAATTTAATTAAACTAAAACTTATTTTGCTAATTGTACACAGTAATTATGTTTATTTTCCTACTTATAATTGCAGTTTCATTTACTTTTTTTGCCCTGTACGCTGAAATAAACATTGTAGGTATCCAGCTTGGATACCTTAATAATTCCTAAAACTTTTTATCACCAACAAAATGATCACTGCATATGTAATCGCTTTGGAGACCATGGTGAATCATCATCACTAAATATGAATGTATTAAAATGTAAACGTTATCATGATATGCACAACATATACAATGCAGTATTGTAGAAAGTAAGAGTATGGTGCTTACTTTATTCTCCTGACCCCAGCGACCCATTTATTCCTTTGCTCTAATTTCCAACTTGCAGATGAAAATTTGTAGAATTTGCACTTGCTATATATATTTCTGCTAGTATTTTTGCAGTTATTAATGCAACAACTACAGTGAGTCATTTTGTTTTAATTATATAACGAAAATCAACAAAATAATAGCCTAAATTAATGTTTGGTCGCACAGCGCGCTGGAATAGATTTTTGAATTCCCTGCAAGTCCATACACCCAGCAAATACATAGAAAGTCTATACGTGTGAATACAATGAAAAAAAGGCGTCGTGATCGCGTGATTTAGACAGCCAATCAGACCGTTAATGTTTCATCTCTGTTTTCTACGACTATAATTATGACTAAACTTTTACGTAGTTAGAAATAAAGTAACGATAAAAATAACTAATGAAATCGTTATCGTTGCCCCAAAAATGAAATTGCGTTACCATGAACATTACTCAGAAGAAAATGTAACACTGTTACACATTCGTTACCGAAAAAAGTAACTTGTAACGGTAACGATGTTACAAATAACGCGTTACTTGCCAACCCTGGAAATAATATATTTATTGTAGTTGTATAACATCAAGAAAGATACAATATACTACTAATAGTTTTTCTATATGTGAAAGCGCTTCGGAGATTTCAAGGTCATCTCCACTTTTTTAAATGAAATTGTGATTTTTTTGTACACTATATGATTTCTCTAATTATTCTATATATATGAAAGTTAGCAATGATATCAAAAAACCAATAGTTTATGAGATATTTTATAAATTCTAGCAAATATTGAATAACGTAAAATATTAAATAATACTTTCACACATATGCAAAATAACGAGATAAATAAATTAATGGAAAGAAAACACATAGTTGCTTATTT
Source organism: Trachymyrmex septentrionalis (assembly GCF_001594115.1). Taxonomy (NCBI): domain Eukaryota; kingdom Metazoa; phylum Arthropoda; class Insecta; order Hymenoptera; family Formicidae; genus Trachymyrmex; species Trachymyrmex septentrionalis. The sequence goes on from NW_017305672.1 coordinate 1,877,436, forward strand.
TTAAAAATTATTCTTCTTTTTGCACATATATTTTTTTTAAAGCAACTATTTGTTTTCTTTCCATCAATTAATCATCTCATTATTCTGTTCATAAAAATATTAAGGTACGATTATCAAAAAATTAATAGTTTACGAGTTATTTGACATTTTATTTTAATATATGCCAGAATAAACTATAAAATATCTTATAAACTAATAATTTTTTTATCACTATCTTAATACTTTTATATGCAGAATAATTAGAGAAACCATATTGTGTAAAAAAATCATACAATTCCATTTTAAAAAGTGGAAATGACTTTGAAATCTCCGAAGCGCCTCCACCCATAAAAAAACTATTAGTAGTATATTATACTCCCTTTGATACTATATAACTTTTCAATAAATATAATATTTCATATCTCTAAAAACAGTGGAACTATTCTAAAGGAACAGAGTTACTGCCCCACCCCGTATAATCTAATATATATTGTAATTTAAAAATTAAATTGAAATAATTTATTAATTTTTATTCTTTGTTTGTGTATTACATTTTTGTTAAAATATATTATTTTTTAAGTATTTAATTTTTTTCATAGGAAAGATGAGCATTCTGCATTATCAGATAATATAATCTGTGTTTCTATCTCCTATATAAATATTAAATCTTTATAATATACAATACTTACAATGGTTTATATAAAAAAAATTCTCTTTTTATTGTAAAAAAAAATTAGATTTTCAATTTTTCAATTTCTTTGTAAAATTTCCGGATTATTCGGCTTTGCCGAATGAAGTTATCCGACTTTATCGGATACGACCCGGTATTCGGTTATTCGACAAATCTTCATCTATCCGTTGCATCCCTAATTAATATTTGTAATATATGTAATATGTAAATTTTACAGAAAACATATTGTATCTATTTTACATTAGAATAATTTATAATTTAATATCTATAATAAGATAAAAACTTCAACGAATCAAATCAAAAATAAAATAAAATAAAAAGTCTATGTAGGTCAATACTAGTTGTTCGTATGTGTAACAATAAAATATAATATATATTAAAAAATTAAAATATAGACGCGTTTTGACCTTAGATTTAGGTCCTCTTCAATATAAAAATAATATAATAAACGTTACAAAAGTTAGTGAATAAGGACTTTTTTAGACAGACATTGTGTTAAACTATTGTCCAGATAATTTTACAATTTTTTTGGTAATTTTTTTTATTTTTTTAATTTTTTTGATAGTTCATAAAATATCTTTCATATATTTTAGAAGATTCTTATCTTATTATAATATTTAATAATTTGCTAAATTATCTCACGTTTATCATCAACATGATAAATTTTTTAGCGAATTTTGCGGTAAAATATAATAAAAAATGTTCTCCATGTATAAAGTTTAAATTAATCCTTGCGATTATTATTTTATACGTATCACAAGCAACTAATCATTTTTAACGCAAGACTAAGATATTAAGTTTCATTGTAAAAGAAAAATAAACCCACACGAAAATTAAGTCTATAAACTTCTTTGCAACTTCTACTCCATTCACTAATTCTGAGCTTATACTCTTTGTAAGTTAGGAAACCATAATTTATAATATTAAGTGTTAAGTATAGTTCCTCGAATGTTGACTTCACGTCAATCAATATATTTTTTTATTACAGTTAATTGTTACCTTGCCGCATAAATAAAGCTCAGGCAAGGGCTCCAAATTGTTGTGCCCATGCGGACTAGGAGTGGGCGGTGAGCCTTGAAGGGGTGGTAACCATTGCCCTCCTAAATAGAGTTGACTTGGGCGCTTCAGCCTTTTTTCTTGCCTCCTACGCTCATGACGAACAGCCACCGCTGGCATAGCACCAATCATCCTACTCAAACAAAAAACCAGATCATGTATACTATTCCTCAAAAGGAAAATATCGTGGCAATCATTGCCGAATTCCGTAAACATGACTTACCAGAATTACTAATTAACAGAGCGCGGTATATCTATTAACAAACGGTTTAATTAAATCTAATATTGATTTTTTAATATTAAATTGCAAAGTATTGCAGGCAAATACGTTTATATATATATATATTAGGTGTACAAAAAAGTTCTGAGCTTTTTTTTGTAAAATTCAATCTTTATTTATAATAATCGTACGGAAATGGCTTGCTGCGTAACGCCAAGCTGTTCTGCAAGCTCCTTTTCAGTTTGCGCAGAGTTTATATCCAGCAGTGCTTGCAATTCGTCCGTTTCAATCTTTTCAGGGCGTCCAGCACGCGATTCATCTTTAAGACTGAAATCTCCTTGGCGAAACTTTTGATACCACCTTTTGCATGTTGCATGACTTACAGCGTTCTCTCCATATGCAGCACAAATCATTTCAGTGGCTTCAGCAGCATTTTTCTTCAGATGAAACGCG
>NW_017305672.1:1879846-1887587 GCF_001594115.1 Trachymyrmex septentrionalis
TATATATATATATATATCTCATGCGTTATTATTTATAATGCCTCTCTTTCATAAACGGACTACACAAGAGTTAAAAAAAGATATTTGCGCACTTCGAGATAATTTCACGCGACATAGAATGCCACATGCAGATAAGAACACCTTGAAACATCCTTCTGTTTCGTAAAAAATTATTTTAACAAGATCAGCAAATTCGAAATCGAAATCGAATCATCCTTAAGTAATAAAACCTAAATAATAGAAATTTATGTTTCATTTAATTCTCTAACAAAATTTGTTTAAAAAATAATTAAATTAATAATAATTCTTACTAAATATTTACTAATTTCAGTGCTATTTCGACACCACTTTATACGAATTATCAAAATATCGCCGAATCTCTCTGTTTAACAGCATTATTTTTTACCGACGATAAACATTTCAATAATCTATTAAAAAGAAAAGCATTATATAAGAGCAAAAACTTTTTAGCGGCACGTGACATTCTGCGATATGGACTGACACCGGCTTACTTTTGCACCAAAGGCATTATGAACTTTGGTGACCCCAGTTGACCTCGAACCGGTCGATACGTCATTGCATCCACCCTCCGGCCTGCAGTCGATGCAGCAAGTTGCAGGAGGTCATTTCGGAAAGAAAAAGAAAAAAAACACTCGGATATATTTCGATTCTATTTCGTGCTTATCAAGATTTATTTCATTAACGAAACAATAATTCCAGCGAGCTGTCGTCTGACAAAACTAATCGGAGATCAAGATTCTTTTTTCTCCTCTCGAATATCAACGTGTACAAGATAACTCAAACGTATAATCGACTGCGGTCCGAAGCGAATAAAACCTTATAATAAATAAATAAACTAAAACGCGCATGAATAAGTAATAATTCAATTCGTAGAATGGAGTGGGGAATTTCTAAAAGCGTAGAAAAACAATCATTCCTTAAGAATGGAGCATTTCATAAATATTTATTCTCGAAAAATTCGTGCATTAAGTTATAGATAAGTGGTACAATAGAGAAATCGCAGTAAGAAAAGCTTTTAACTTTTTTAAGATAAAATAACTATCGTAGTAATTGTAAAACAGCATTGATGTAATAATTTCATAGCAAGTAATAATTACAACAACGGTTCTCTTATCGTGCAACGATCTTCGTAATATTGACTTTATCTTTTGCGAATACACGCGGGGCGCACCAAAGGGATAAAGATAGCGCATTGATAACAGGATACAATTTAAACGATAGCTATGTATATCAATCTCATCCCTCTTGTATCATGTCCTCTATAATTCCGATCCCTTCGAGTAAAAGTATCCTTACACGTCATAGTAAATTTCGCGATAAATATAGTAATATCTCTAAGTCTATTCAAACAGATATCGTCTATCATTTCTCGCTACGTTCCTCAAACATAGGGATGCAATGGATATCCGGCAAATATCTGATATCTGTGCTATTCGGCCTGTTTTTTTATAATCCGAAAGGATAATTCGACTATCCGGTCGAAAAAGTCATTTTCTACAATTTGAATAGAAATAATTACGCATATTTAAAATTTAAATTTTCAAAATATTTTATACGGATATCTGACCTATGGTGGAAATATGTAAGGTGTAGCATTCCCATGGATGCGCAGTCGTCACTCTACTCGAACAATACGCCCTTCAAAATGCACACGAAGGAGCGCGATATAGCATGAAGTCACCCGAAACCGTGTGCAGTGTCCGTATCCGTCCTTTTGATTAGTCTTTGCAGTTTGCGAGTTTAATTCAGTTTAAGGTATTTTTTCGGCTACAATCGCGCTAGAAAATTAATCGCGTACAATCTACGAATATGCCTTTCCACGTGTGCTCTCTGAAGAGAGAAACTTTTGAGGCGAACGTACACGTACACACACACACACACGCGCGCGCGCGCGCGCATAAATTTCATATATGTGTGCACGAATACTAGTTCGCACTGAAGACAGTTGAAATGTTACAGTATACCAGTATACCCTGTTTCGCCACTCGGCGTGTGAAAAGAAAAATTTTATCAAATTACAAATTTAAACTACTCTAATTCAGAAACGGCACCGCTAGGCCTCCCCATTTTTTAAATAAAGTTTTTATAATATTTCTATATTATACATATTTTTTTTTTAAATCTATAGAAGATTTTCGCCGCAAAGTAAAAACATTACTCGAGAAAATCTCGGCAAGGTTTGGTATAGGAGTTTTACGTATTTAAAGCTGAAACTTTGAAGAAGAATATTTCTATTTCAGTATCGCTAAGATCTTTGAAATTTTAACCATATATAAATAAAATTATTTTAAACATAATATCCAAATTTCAAAAAAATCTCTAGAAACCCAATTTCTCGGAGAAATACTTTAATTCATTTGCAAAATAAAATTGTGCGTGGTACAATATATTATATCTAATTGTCGAAACTCTATTAATCCTGCAGCAAAGAACGTAAAGTATTTTATATTTCTAAAAAAGCCTGAAATTCGACAACAGTGGCTCAACGCGTACTAATAATAACAAATAATAAATTTATTTATAAACTCAATATACTATAGTACTACAATAACACAGTACAACATACATTTCCCTCCCGTAAAAAAATCAAAGAGATTCTGAAAGTAGATGTAAAAAAAAATACCCGTGTCTCGGCGTTTTTTATGCAGTCATTTATTGTATTTACTTCATATTGGCTTTTTACAATTGTTTTAAATTATATAATAATTTTTTAAAATAAATAATTGACGTTTTTGCATGTAAAATTATGCGATGAGTCCGAATACAAAAAAAACAACTGAGAATTATTTTTTTTCATATATTTTCAAATTTTTGTATAATAATAATAATATAATTATAATTATAATTATTATAAGAATCTTGATTATTTGATTTGCCGTTTGATTCCGATTTTGTGTCACGAACATTAAACCAACAGTATTCACCAAGCATGTATCTGATGTCTTTTCCTTTAAAGCGTTTCTCAATGATCGCAATGTCTTGGTGAAAGCGTTCATCCTGTTCCTCACTAAATTCACCCAAATTTGGTGGAAAAAAATCCAAATGATTGTGAAGAAAGTGTATTTTGAGCGATATGTTAATTTTCATTGCATGAAAAGCCGAAATTATTTCAGCAACAGTTTTTTTGTAATTGTCGGTTTTTTTATTGCCAAGAAAATTTTCGATGTCGCTTTTTTATTGTAGGTCGCGACAATGTCGAAGTAAGTCAGTATCGAGACACGGGTATGCTTTCCTAACATCTACTTTTAAAATCTCTTTAAATTTTTCATGGGAGAAACCTGTGCTGTATTATAAAAAACCATTTGATGATATTTAAAAAATGTTAACTTGATCTGGTAAAATGCCGAGACGCGAATATTTTTTTTTTACATCTACTTTCAGAATCTCTGATTATTTCATGGGAAAAAAATCGATTTTTTTCGTACTGTATAAAAAAAACAAATAATTATTGTCGCAGTACGTGTCCTGTTATTTGATATATTTACTATTACATTGCGTTACATTACAGCATTATAATCAAAACATATGTAAAAGTTATTGGTTGCACGAAGAAGACATTACTTTAGAATCTATAACAGATTTATTAATAAAAGTAAGTCAGTTATCGCTTCGTTTGGTGGTCATTACTCGCCATTACAGAGACGAAGATGTATTGTATGACATTTTCAATTTCACGCTAAGCTCCTTGCATTTTGGAGGAAGTATTGGTTATCCATACCATACAGGATCAATCTGACCAATCTATAATCGACATATTATTTCATTAAATACTTTTATATTTAAATATTTATTAACATATACATGATGTATTCGAATACGCAATCGGAACACACTACAAGATTAAATATTTTATCCCAAATCTATATCAAGCCTAATATACATAATGTATATGTAATGTAAAATAATTTAACGATTAAACTAAAATAAATTTTTTTACGTTTATTTTTTGTTTGTGTATTATATTTTTGTTATAAATATTATTTTTTTAAGTATTTTAAGTATTTTATATTGTTTATAAGAAATATAAATATTTCTGCATTATTAGGCAATAATTTGATTCTATCTCCATATAAATATTAAATCTTTATAGCATACTTATAATGATTAAAAAAAAGTCTCTTTTTATTGTAAAAAAAAATAGGTAAATGTATATTTTAGGTGACACCTCACTGATTTGAGTATCATTTAGATACATTGTAGGGAGGAATGTCCTGAGTGATTTCCCGCAAGAATTAAGTGGGAGATGGCATTGGTCTAAGAGATATAATAAATTGAAGTTCTATAATATGTAGAGAACATACAGGGTGGGGCAAAAGTCCCGCTACCATTTTGATTGCGCGCCATCTTGGTTATGTGACGTATAGCTCAGTTTAGCTTTAACCGTTGTGTTGTGTAGACGTCCAAATTTTATATGGTAGCGGGACTTTTGCCCCACCCTGTAGAATGCATATTATAGAACTTCAATTTATTATATTTTGCCATCTCCTATCCTGCCAAGGGGCGCACGACTTTCTGTACGAAGCAAGATCCACCTCATAATCAGATAAGAGTTGGGTTAGGTTAAGATTAAATCGTGATGGGAATACAAGAGGAGGGGCGAAACTCTTCCCTCGCCCACACGAATTCTTTCTACATGAAACTATTTAGAATAGAACAATTGTTGATTTTGTTTCACTCTAGAAGCAAAGAGAGGAAGATGTGTGAGCGGGTAAGGCACTCGGCACTCCGCCCCCCTCTCTGCACGCCTACTCTAATTTAATCTTAACCCTTATTTAAAACCCTTATCTTTAACCTAACCCTTATCTAATTTGTACAGGCAGACATTTTATTTTAAACAATAAATAAAAACACGGGCAATTAAGAGCCTAAATTCGCAGTAATTAGAGCGATTATATCAACATATATTTTTCAGTACTACATATATATAACAAATACCGAATGTTTCGGCTTAATTCAAGTCATCTTCAGCAGTCTAGTATAATAAAAAATTTCTTGATGAATAATTCCAAACATCTTGATAATCTCGTATAATACAACTTCCTTAATACAATTCAAGTAGTCGCAAATTAAAGTAATCAAGTGCAGCAAGGGAGTCTCTCAGATTATCAAACCTGAAGTATGTAATACCGTCATTTAGTTATTATCTGTTAGACTAAGTGCGAGCTATAACTGCACAATAAACTACACTCCATAACTGTACAATAAAATACTATAAATTAAATCACGGCAGAAAGAATATCACGTCAAGCATCTTTAGCGACACTTTATTTTATTTGTTACAAATTTGGTTAATAATGGAGGTGGGATGGATCTCTTTTCGTGTGAAAAGTTGTACATCCCGACTTTACTATAAAACTTCAATTTATTCTATCTCCTAACCAATATTGTCCCCCATTTAATTTTTACGAGAAATCACTCAAGACACTCTCTCAAGACACAACATATATAAAAGATACTCAAATCGGAGATGTCACCTAAAGTACATATGTACAAAAAAAAAATTAGATTTTCAATTTTTGAATTCTTTGTGCAATTTTCGAATAAAATCCGATTATCTGGCTTATCCGATTCTGCTGGATCCGGTTATCCAAATAAGATCCGCTATCCGGTTATCCGACAAATCATTATTCGTTGCATCCAATGAGAAATGATAATGGAATCGATGTCAAATTGACGTCGAATTTGATGATTTCGACATCGAATCGACCTCGCTTTGATGTCGATTCCATTATTATTATATTAAGTAGTTTCAACATCAAAACACGAATGAACAAAAGCGAAACTCGCCTTACTTCGCCTTTTGATTCACCTTTTCAACCATATTTCGATAAGAATTCAAAGGTGCAGCGATGCGAGTAAAATTCATCAAGATACAATAAATTTATTCACGAAATGAGCATTTCGGTTTCATTTGTGCCATATGTACCAGCAATACTTTCAGAACTTCATCGTTTTCAATCGTCCATATTCTTCTCAGGAAAACGGCGATTTTTCGGTATCATAAGCTAACGGCTAATGAGCAAGACCATTCACAACGGATGCGACGCATGCATAAGTAAGATGAAAATTCCTATCGTCGTTTGAGCCTCAATCTACTTAAGTTTAATCAGCCTTCCTTTAATCTTTGCGTCTATGTTTTAAAATATAACGATTTTTTCTGGCAAAAAATGTTTCCCGGCGTTACGTTAATCCTAAGCTTTAAACGACCTGAACAGATCTCAGCTATATAAAGTTTAGAGCTTAAAGTAAAGGGTTAAAGGCTTATGACACTTATTGTAAATTAGAGTTAAAAAGTTATCTGAGAGAGTCGCTTTGCAAAACTAATTAATCAATACAACGGCAATTAAAATCCATTTCAAGCTACATTTCCATCACGCAGTGTGTATGCTATTCTTCTTTTTCTCCATATTTTCTCTCTTGGTCAATTCTTCAGGTTCATTTTTCTCAGCGGAAATAATGGAACTATAATTTTCAAATTACGAACAGTAACTAAAAAAAGACTTCCTTCCGGCGAGCCAAAGTTTAGAAACTTTGGTAAATTGATTGCATTTTATACAAAAGTTTTACATTCTTCAGCTAAATTTGGAGAAAGTTTAACAGAATTCTAAACTAACGTTTAAATGCAGAGATGTAACGCTGTAGAAATTGAAAAGCTGTAATAAATTATGTCTTTATCCTTCGGTACTTTTGAAAGAAATGCCGAGGAGAAGTCGACTTTTCGATCAATCAAAGAATCTATCGTTGAAAAATAATGCACAAGTGGGGAACATCTTGCGCAAGTTAGATATAAATTCTACAACTCTAAAAATTTCTCTGAGATTACCCCCATACCAAAAAAAACGTCACAACTACATCACAACAATTATGGTTACGTTATGATTTGAAGTATTCTTTAATTGGTCAATTACTAAAATTCTTCCTTCTGATCGATCAAATGCCTAGAAGCATTTTTAACGTTAAGTAGACTGCACCCTGAAAACTCTGAAGTGGCAATGTGAAATAAATGAGCCAACAAATAACTTTATAGGTAGACTTGTCTTTTTCAAAGATGATCTCACCTACGCATCGGAATCAATATTTGGCTCATGCACTTGTTCAAATATTAAGAATTTTGGAACCAATAAACGTGTGCGTTTGCACACACGACACTGCATATAGAGTAATAATTGTACCACTTATTTGAGGATTTATTGAGGACATGTCTGGAGCAGACGTTTCTCCGGTGGATATATACGTCCCAACCGAAGAGGAATTTGTGTGCTTTGTAAATCTATCACGGTAAACAAGAAAATTGCGAGATTGAGATAGTACACGAGTAATCTTAAGTATTAAGAAGATGTATATTCTTAGATTTTTATTTTGCGACTTACACGTTATATATATATATATATGTAATGTATGAATAAATAAGATTAGCTCGCGATTTCAGCCTTTAAGTCGAGCAAAAATGAACGAACGAACGCGCAAATCCAGAGACTGAATCAAAAAACTATACTTTTCCGAAAAAAAACGGAGAATAGGGGAGACCAGGGCAAGTTATTACAATTTTTGGTTAGCAATTTTTTCTAATTTATATCTATATCTTTAAATACTGAAAATTAAGATTTTCTATCAGTAGATAAATTATAACAACTTATTCTACCGTGGGGTAAGTTGTTACTGAACTGGGGCAAGTTGTTACATTTACAATATCACTTGAAATATATATATATATATATAT
>NW_017305672.1:1887687-1889713 GCF_001594115.1 Trachymyrmex septentrionalis
AAAAATATACTATTACAAAATATTTTTCTTTAATTATTAAAGTTAAATCGTGGAAAATCATAAAATTAATATCACATGCATTTGCTGCTTTTCTCAGACAGATGGCCATCTTTAACTTTCTTTGTCGCTGTCGCATACGTTTCTACATTTACAGATCCTCTGTTTGTCTTTTTTTTTTGTAAGATCGCACCATTTCACAGATTTTTATAACTAGATTGCTGACTCGATATGATAAAAAGAGATGAACTTGATTCCGAATTATCCTTGTTTCAATATGCATATGTATGCGTCCTGTCTGAATATCGCATAATATTTTTGTGAAAACACTAACGTTATTATTTGTATGATTTATACATATGAGAGTGGAGTGAACACAAATATGGCGCTGCCCAGTGTTGTCTTTGAACATAGAGACGAAGTAGGTAGTCTATTCATAGAAGTCTGTACATCATTCTGTAAACAAAAAAAAATAATTTTGAATAGGGTAATTTGTTACACTGTAACCGGTCCCGATCAAAGTGTAACAACTTGCCTCAACTTTCCATTTTCAATTTGAAAAAATACAAATCGAAAACTACATATATTAATAGTACATATATCAATTCAAATAAAATGTTATTATTAGGTTGTTCGGAAAGTAATTTCGTTTTTTCCCAACAGAGGACTTATTGTATTTTTTCACAGCCAACTTCACACTTAAGCCGCATAATCATTATATATTTTGACAGCTGATATAGCAAGGCTTGCTTGTGAAAAAAGTTCGATTGATTCTACGCAGTAGTTTTTGGTTGGTGCCCTATCAAATATGGAAAGTGAAAAGCAGCATTTTCGGCATATTTTACTTTTTTACTATCGAAAAGGTAAAAATGCTGTTCAGCAAGAAAAAAATTATCCGATGTGTATGGAGAAGATGTATTGACAGAACGCCAGTGCCAAAACTGGTTTGCAAAATTTCGATCCGGTAATTTTGATGTTGAATATGCACCACGTTCTGGAAGGCCAGTTAAAGCTGATGAAGACACAATAAAGGCATTAATTGATGCAAACCGGCGAATAACAACTTGTGAGATCGCTGAGAGATTAAATTTATCGAATTCGACCGTTCATGATCATTTGAAACGCCTAGATAGGAAAATCGTCTTTTATTTTCATTAAAAAAAACGAAATTACTTTCCGAACAACCTAATATAATCAAATGTATATAAAAGAAATATACAAAAAGATAATCACATATCTCTAACTTATATCTACAATAACACAAGTGATTTATACTGAAATATTTATTTTTAATAGTGAAAATCAAGAAAACATATATCTTCTAAAGTTCAAATATGGCGGCTGAACTAAGTAAAATTGTTGAGTATTATAAGAATTATATAAAAATTCATAAAAATGCCACTTGTGACAACTAAAAAAATTAACTGTGACAAGTTACCGTGTAACCACTTGCTCCGGTTTTCCCTACTTACGATCAGAGATTTGGGGAAAACAGTTTAATTGATCCACATTTATCTGTGCGCTCGTGCATGTACGTTAACACACAAATACGAGGAGTATATGAAAGATTTATATAAAGAAGAGGAAAGATGAGGGAGAAGAAGAGGGTAAGGAATCATACTCAAATATTCGTCTTCGTCAAGATTATTATCAAAGGAATACCGTAGTGCACATTATCAAAGGCACTTTTGCATGACATTTAACTTGCAGCTGATTTAAAGAGCGAATCCTGAATATCCTGAAACTCGAGACATCAAGTGTCTAATCTGAGATCGATCTTAGCTTTCCTTTTTTAGGCTTCCTCGAACCGAAAGAGCTCCTTCCAGTGAGATTTCACGATCAAACCTTTTTCTAAAATTTAAAAACTTTTTAAGGTTCTCGAGATACAGCCCATGCAATTCTTAATTTATTCTAACTTGAGCTAACCGGCTCCGATTTAATAAATTTCGTCCTTTCTATTTGCGTACTTCCTCACAGTGTCTCTCTCTTTCTCTCTCTCTCTCTCTCTCTCTCTCTCTCTCTCTCTCTC
>NW_017305672.1:1889749-1896324 GCF_001594115.1 Trachymyrmex septentrionalis
TCTCTCTCTCTCTCTCTCTCTCTCTCTCTCTCTCTCTCTCTCTCTCTCTCCCTCTCTCTTTCATTCTTAAATTTGCAAAAGGCATAAAAAATTGTACAATTGAATACATAATAGGATTAAAGAGTAGTTGGAACGCTCCGCGATAACGATAAAAACAGCATGTACAATTACGCGGCACTTGTGCGTTGATATAATGGAGCAATATACTATGTATATTGTATATAGAGCACATACGCACACGATACTGCTACTGAAAGAACATTTTCAATAGAATTAATTCATCTATAGTGTAAAATGTGTAAGACGATTAATTTCTCTTTTTAAGATCACAGAATAGTAGCGATACATCGAACATAGCGATATTTCACTTTGAAGAGAGATATATGGGAAAGAACGGTAAAATGCGCGTTCTCCGTAAATAACTAAGTTCAATTTAAGTAAAATCACACTTATACACGTGCACACACGCATACATACACATATCTAACAATAATAGAGAATTGCGCGCAACATCGTTCGCCCCCAAAAATCGCGCTGATTAAAGCTAGTACGTGTGTTACGTGTAAATAAATGCTTAATATATTATAAAAAAGAATATAGCATAGTATAAATTATCAAATAGCTTAACAATACTGCTTACGCCAACAGTCGCTGGACGAATAATTGCAATTCTATTCAACATACACGCTGGAATTCGCGCGAATTCTCCGTAACATACATATCAATGTATACATATCAATTGTATTATATTTCGAAGTTCGAAAAGAATATTAGCGCTAGAATATATCAAAATCAAAATTTGGAATGTCATTATGAATTGTGTCGAACATTCGGCCATCCAGATTGTAGAGATCACCTCTGTCAAACTAGCTAACTAGAACTAAATGAGCAAAATCGAAAAAGATCTTTTTAACTATTTAGTGTTTATTTTGTGCTAATTTGTGCTACAAAATATAATTATATCGCGCATAATTATATCGGCACATTTTATATCGCTTCTATTGAAAAATGCGATTGATTCTGCTCGTGGCGAAGGGTACTCTACTCTTGAAAGAGGAGTCTCCTTGTAGGAGTCTGAGGTAGTTTCCAAAGAAACGGCGGGAGCATACAATCTAAAACTTCATATTTTGACGGTATAAATTACTTCTATCAAGGATATTTTATTCTTAAAATCAATAGGCTAACTTCATAATAAGTTAATAAAATCACGAATTTCTTCTAAATACAATATGTAATTACGAAGTTATGTTTTGTAGCACAAAATCAGTACTATTCATACCTACTTTCATTTTCCTTTTTTTTTCTTTTTTTTTCTTATAGTCCTGCTAGCTTGATGTTAAGCTAGCAACGTCACGCGTTTCTTCTAAATGGCATGTGGTACAAAATCGTTCTTTGTAGCACAAATTAGCACAAAATAAGCACTAAATAATTAAAAAGATATTTTTTGATTCTGCTCATTTGGTCCTGCTAGCATGACAGAGATATAGAGATCTCATGTCTTCGGTTCGAATCGCACGCCGTGGCGTATAACTTTTTCATGTCTAATGCTGTACGAACGATGATATTCATTATAACAATGTAAATACTAATTTTCATAATCTTTTAATGAGATCAACCTGTTATTTATCGAGTACTTCCTTGTTTAATTAATGATAAAAAAGAAAAAAAATAACAATCGCATTTTTACACTGCAAATTCAAGTATATAAAGTGACTTCAAAATATGTGTGTGATATTAATTTTCCGTGTAAAAATAATACTACATTATACCCGCATACAAAAATGAATGTACTATATTTAGGCCCGATTGCACCAACGTTATTTTAATTTTAAGTTAGGCTTAAAACTCTTTCTATCTCTTTAACACGAGACAGAGAGAATTTTAAGTCTCGCTTAAAGTCAAAGTGACATTGATACAACTAAGCCTTAAATTTGTAGAATACTGAGATAAAAAGTTTAATTTGACTAAATGCGTTTTGTTCATAATGATTATTTAGTTCAACTATTTATACATTTAGATTAACAAAATATTGTAATTTAAAACATGTTATTTATTTGAATTAACAAATATTTGCTTGACAGCCCGTGACCGCCACATTTAATTGAATCAATTAATATTTTTTTGGAACAGCAACTTTTTTTTCTCAGTGTATAGAGTGATTTACAAAACAAACGAAATTATACACATATTAAAGTTACATTTTACATACTTGGGTTTTGTAGTGTATGGAGAGCAAATATAATTTAGAACTCGATGTTTAGAAATAACTACTAGGGGATAAGAGGATCAGACTTACGCAGGACAAATGAAAAATGCATAAAGAATTATCGTAATATACGCCGTTACTTATACACCTAATAATAAATTTTTTCTTTTAAGTAGAAACAATTATTTCCAACGGATTATTTATCGAGTACTTCTCAGTATACATATATCTATATAGAATACGTTTTAATAGCAAAGTCGTTTCGCAAAGTTGTGTTTCTTTCTAATGATATAATCTCCACAGGTAATGTAATTCTTGGTCCTTGAATTCGATTCTTCGATTTCCTATCTTCGTCCGTCCGTCGAGTGTGTTATACGTGTATATATGTTTGTTTGTGATTATGTGCACATGATTATCGAAAGTTTCAGTTTTTAAATTCTCTTCGGAAGTTTTCCTCTCGAAAGAAATGTTCGGATATCATGATGTACGTCTCGATTCGATATAAATATGAGGACTGTCGCGATACGCCGCGTAAAAGTCGCTATTTAATTCACGCAGAGATTCCATCTTCTCAGGTCTGTCCGTTTTGATTATCTTGCAGCGTCAAGTTTCGTTTCGCATACTGTCTGTTTTTCAGTGTTGCGTTTCCTCACAAGGTCATTACTCATTATACGATTTGCCCACGTCGATGCGGGAGAATGATGTACGCTGATTGCGGAATTTCACTCCCAAGAATATTACAGTCAGAAGACGCTGATAAGAATGGGTAGAAGGTAAACTTTTCCGCGCGTACGCGTTATACGCTTGTGTGTTACTCCTTTCATCCTCTTTCAATCCTATCGTCTAGATCTTAGAGACGTAAAGCGGTCGATGAATCTGCTGCGGATTTCCATTCTGCTTCGAGTATCGCGCATTCTGCAGCAGCTCTCGGGTCTCACTGGGCGAGCTCGGGCTGAGACTGTTGGTGGTCGAGGTCTCGACACGGTCGCTGATAATTTCTTCCTCAGTAATCTGCTCCAGGTACAGTGCCGACTGGACCGCCGACTGATTGTCGCCGTTGATCGCGATCTGCGGCGTGTACGCCGGCGGCGGGCTCCGTGGCGGCGGGCTCCGTGGCGGCGAACCGCCGCCATCGACCTTGCCATTATCCTTGATCTCAAGGCATGTGTCCGATGACACCTGTCTCATCTGTTTCGCCCGTCTGGCATGGCGAGTGGTCAGTCCACCGGTTTCCACATCCCGCTCCAATCGATGTCCTGATCGAGATCTGGTGAGTTGCCGTTGTACGTATTCCTCGAGATCGTCTTCCTCCTTCTTCGCTATCACGCGATTCAGAACAATCAAGAAAATACCGACTAGGATTGCGAACAGGCCGACCGCGACCAGCTCGTTCCACCAGCCACCAGATGCTTTAGTGCCCCAGTGAGTGAGATCGCCTGGCAACAAGCCGCTCATCAGTAGGAAAGCGCCCAGTACCAGGAATACCACGCCGATGTGCAGCATTCCGATCGAAGTGACCACCTTCGTGTCCAGCATACCCTGACCGGCCGCACGCGCCCCGCTATGCGTGCCCTTGTGATGCCTGCCATGGTGGTCCAGCGATCCGGTTGAAGCTCTAGGCGATGTCAGGCCGCTTTCGCCCGATTGCGCGCTATAACGACGCTCGCGCGCGCGACGCTGCTCGTCTCGACGCATTCGCTGACGCTTGATGGCCAGCGCCGAGTGCAATCCAACCGCGTGCATCCTGCAACACCGGAAAGACAACCCTTTGGCTCAGTCAATCCCGCTAGTCAATTTTCTTTGACGAATTTCTACTCCCGCGAGCCTGCCTCCTCCGTTTCCATATCGTCATCGCGAGATCGTTTCTATTTATCGTTTCTATTTATTTTCTGATAATTTGTTGTCATCGAAAAGCACATGCCACCCCGGCCGGTATATTTGATCTCGCGATGTCGCGAACAATCAAAAAGCCGGAAGGAAAGAAATGCCAGATCAGACCAAATAAAATCACATTATTTTGAGGCAGGCAAAGTGTCGATAAAACAATTCTACGTGCCTGCTCGCAAACGAGCAATGAGGCTGAGCGATTAAATGAGCACAATCACATATACATTATAATAATTAATCAATCGACATCACTACTGACAGCAAACGGACTGAAGGAAAATTCGTGCTGATTTTAAGATATTGTCTCTACTGCCTCTATTATGCAATCTTATTTAGTTTTCGATTAGTCCTCATTTTATTCTAGCAAATTCATCTGTGTCTCAACATTAATTAGCTACTTCTAAATTCATCTAAAAGCCTACAGGATCTATTTATAGGATTTTACAGGATGCACTGCGATGGAATCACATGTGTCAAAGCGATCGACGACGGTGCGTGCATTCTCAGTTCCCTGCAAAAGGTCTCCTCTCAGCGTCCCCTCCCCCTCCCTTCCTCCCTTCCTCTCCCTCTCCCTCCCCCCCCCCAAAATGTGCGAGTTGATGAGCATATAATTTTCATATGACAGGTATACATTAAAAATGAACAACAGTGCTGATCTATGCTAACGTATCCGTTGGCGTCATAACTAACCGTTATCAGTCGATAATTAATGACAGTTATCAATATGGACAATGAATATACCGAGGTATCGATGCTTGAGATATTTCCATTCTGGAAATCTATGAAATTTTATTCGTATTTTTCATATACATTCTGATCAATTTTCCAATTTCCTAAAAAACGTAAGAATCTTATAGACTTGACTTCTTTGTCAATAAAATGTCATTATTTGAATATCATATTGATAATAATTCATTTTGTATAATTTTACGATAAACTTCTACGATAGGTATTTCTATTCTGTAAGGTTAGATATCTATGAAATATCCCTCACGGTTCTCGTATACGTTCAGATGGGATTTTTAAATCGTTAAAAAAAACGATCAAATTTTATAGAATTTCTTTTATACATTATCAATGAAAACTTAATGACTAAATTGTAAATCGAGAGCGATTCATTTCATATGATGAATTTATGATAAATTCTTATAGATATGTCCATTTTGAAAAATCAGATAGCAATCTGTGAAATTTCATCCGTATATTTCATATGCGTTCAGATAAGTTTTCCAATTCGTTAAAAAACAATAGAATCTTATTATAAACTTAGTTTTGTACGCCGAAAAAAACTCATAAAACGAAAGATTAATAACGATTTTATTTTTATCGTTAATACACGATTGATTGTTATTCGTTAAGAAAACGATATAAACAGATAAATGCCAATTCGTTATTTTACTATTCTTTTAGATACAATAGATTGAATCCGATAGAAAGAGATAGAGTTTCTATCGTTAGTTTCCAACAATTGTAACAGAATATAAATTTTATAAGAACCGATAAAATACGATAGGATTTATATCTTGAAAAATCAACAATACAACTTATAGAAAACGATACAAATTGATAGAAATTAGATCATTCTCAATCATTCTCTATTAACTTTTTTTTTATCTGGGTTAGTGTTTTAACATAAATAAGTACATTTCGGACTATTTTGATGTTACTCAGGATGCACCACATTGAGGCATAATCCGCTTGGCATCCCTCTAGTAAAGTAAAAAAATTTTTAAATAAGAAAATACAAAAGAGGGATGTCAAGCAGACTATGCCTCCAACGTGCAGTGGATAACGCCAAAATAGTCCGAAAGTAGTTATTTATATGAAAACACTATAATAAATAAAAATGGTTGTGATTATGAAAAATAAATTATAATTTTTTTTAACATAAAAGTGGTTATAACTCTGAAACGACTTATTTCCGAATCTATGTTTATATAGCTTTTTTGGGTCCCGAATCACTTCCCGAAACAATATGGGCGATTTTCCGGATACCCTGTTTAAAAAAGTTGGAAAAAACCCGGGCTTTTTTAAAAAAACTCAACTCACTTGGTTTTATGGGGGTTTTATTAGGTTTTATTGGAAATTTTTGGGTTTTTTAGAGGCTTTTTTAAATAAAATTGATTATTTGATATTTTTTTCACGTAATATTTAGTTTACGTAGTTGTATTTATCATTATTTAATTACATATTCAAATAAAATTAATTATAAATAAATTTTGTAAAAATGTTCATAAAATAGTGATAAATTTTTTAAATATAAAAAAAACACTTCTATATAATAAAAACTCAATAAAAAGAAAATAAGAAATATCCATAATGATTAAAGCTGGATCTTTTAATGCTTAAATAATTCAATATGAATTTGTATATATGTACTATCCAATGCATATGTACATGCATATACGAGGTCAGGCTATTAAATAACGAGACTGCGCGCGCAGAAGGCGTCCTAGAGGGGTAGGGTGGGAAACGAATGCAG
>NW_017305672.1:1896848-1905864 GCF_001594115.1 Trachymyrmex septentrionalis
TTTCCTGTTTCCGAAGATCAAGTCTGCCTTAAAAGGAACCCGGTTCGAGTCGATGGAAAAGGTGAAGCGAAAATCGGCGGAGCTCCTAAATGCTCTTACAAAAGAAGACTTCCAGCATTGCTTTGACCAATGGAAAAAACGAATGGAACGGTGTGTGGCGAGGGGAGGGGAGTACATTGAAGGGGAGCATTCAATTGTAGAATAATTTTTAAAATAAAACTCTTTTTCATAATCAGTTATTTAATAGCCAGACCTCGTATATCATACTTGTAGTCATTTAAACTGCACGTCGAAATTTTATCGGACTTAAAAACGCAGCTAAACTACCGAAATAAATATCACAATTGAATTTTAATGCTCAATATGCATCTATTAAGCTCTTAATATGCTGGAAATTAATAAATAAATCTATTTATTATGAAAAATATTATCTCGGCTAGGAGTTATACCCGGATTTTTAACATTCCGTGTGAGATTCTAAATTTTTAGACTACTAAGGTTTCTATAGTGAAGATAAAAAAATAAATAATGATACTACGTATTAAAAACTATGTTAATACTTATTTGGATAATTTAATATTTAAAATTAACGCTTAAACAAATTTTTGTTTAAAAAAATTTTTAATTTTTCGCCAAGGTCAGACGGATTAGTAGAACTTTTTAAACCCTACACCTTTTTTCTGAAACAATTTTTTTGAAAATGTGTACTTTTCAAGATATTTAAATTTATAGAGTCCGGAACTTTTTGTACACCCTGTATATATTAAAATTAGTATAATATGTTAATATTGTATCAGTCTAGTTAGTTTAATATACCTATATTCATTAAATATTTATAAATACGTTTCTTTTATGTGTTATCGATTAAAAAATTTATTTTTTTTATACAAAATTCTAATAAAACCCAATAAAACCCAAAGAAACCCATAAATTTCGGGTTTTTTTAAGTGGGTAAAACCCAAAAAAACCGCCTGGATTTTTGGGGTGGGTAAAATAATACCAACTCTGCCTGTTTACTAACGCTATATTATATTTTGGTTACATATTTTTAGGTTTTGGCAGCTTGTGGCTTTAGCCGCCTCTGGCTTTGGCCACCTGCGTGCTAAAACGCATCACACGCTCATTAGGCACGGGCCTGACACACATAATTAATGTCGGAGCATATAACAATCAAATATCAATTTAATAGCAAGATACTACGAAATGTTTCAAAATAAATTTATATTCGTTTGTATGGTAAACATTTTTATAATAATATCAATAAATAAACTATTTTTAATATGAAAAAAATTAAATATGTTGATGAAGTAAGGCAGAAACATGTCAAATATTTATTTAATTCTAATAATACATAAATATTAAATAACCGGCATACATATTTCTTAATAATTATTGTAGTAAAATGTTAAAAAAAAGAAGAAAATGTAAAAATTGCATCATTGTGTGCATATGGGTATATTTATAGAGTTAAAATTTATAGAGTATAAATCAATGTCATTCTTACTGATAATTAAAATAAGTTTTAAGCAAGAAATTATTTAATATATAATTAATTATAAGCAAAAAATAAATAAATACTTTATTATTTACTTTTAAAGTTTTACTATAATAATTATTGAGAAATATGCATGCCGGTTATTTGATATTTATGTATTAGGGTTAAATAAATATTTGACATGTTGCAGCCTTACTTTATCAATATATTTAATTTTTCTAATTATTTTATGTTAAAAATAATTTATCTATTGATATTATTACAAAAATTTTTATCGAACGAAATTTACGAACGAACACAGTGATGAATTTATTTTGAGAAATACGTCGTAGTATTTCGCTATTAAATTAATATTTTGTTATACTCCGACGTTAATTATGTATACGTAATGAACAGGTAGATTTCATAGAATATTCTTTATAAAAGCAAGAATAATTTCTTAATAAAAAATGTCATTGCATATTTATGTGTTATAATAATCTTGAAGTTGCTGAAAGGGTCCTAAAACACCTTCACCACTTGTCATATCGTCATGCCTAAGTGCGCGAAATAGCTCCGTGATTAGTAGAAGAAAGGCTCCTATTATGAGATACCGAGTTTATTTTGGATAAATGCTAGAAGTCTATGAGCAAAAAAAATTTAAAAAAATAATAGGTCATTTTGAAGGGAATTTAATAAGCTTTAAGATAATGTTATATAAAATTTAATTCAAATTCCATTTCTTTTGAAAATTAAAAAAATGCAAAACGTGAGCAAATCACAAAGTCAAAAAATTGTGCTCCTAACATGAGATGCTCCGAGAAATCAATAGTAGTTAAAATGCAAAGTATATTAGTTATTGCAATTAAAAAACTATATTTCATGTTCCTAAAATGCGAACAAGCACACGTGCGTGAAAAATGAGCATGCGATAAATTATACCCAAAACTCTTCAGGTAGTTGGAATCAAGTATCGCAGAAATAGGTACTCAACGTTCATTCCGGTTGTCCTTTTTATTATTATACAATAACATTTACTCTTTAGCAACGACTTTCACTATAACATAGGAACATGGGTTTCATATTAAAAATACCCTGGGAATCTCATATTATTCCACGATTTCCACGCCTTATGGTTTTACGATCATCAAATCTAACTTCTATAATTAAACAATTCAACAAATCCCGTATTTTTGTATTAGTATGACTTACTCTATCACTACATGAAAGATTTATTGCCAAATATTTTCATTTATTAAATAATAAACAAGATTTAAAGGCTCATCTCAATAAAACTTCCAATTCTAAAACCTTCTTTTACAATAACTACAGGCATGATATATAAATGAATTTTCTACTAAATAGTTTTCAATCCAAGAGCAATAAATTCATGGTGGAATCAATAGATAGCGTTTATTAGTTTAGCAGAAATACCGCTATCTCATAATAGAGGACTTTCCTCTAAACTTTAATCGCATTTAATTTAAAGACTATTATAGCCTTGATATTTCCGTATTAAGATTTTCGTCTTAGAATGTTCTAAAGAATCCGTTTTTTTAAGGGCGGACGTAAATTGTAAGATACTCTATACAGGGTGAGTAAAAAAAAAAGTTTGTCCTTAAAGTGTCATATTCCTGACTTCATTCTAAGACGATTTTTCCTTTCCAAAAATTTTGTCTGAAACTTACAAATTACAAGAAGAAATAGCGCATCATGGGTCGCATAGAGGAGACGGGCAGAAGCGGCGCTCACCGTTAGACGCGTGCGCTTTCCGCAGGGCGCATACTGATCGGACGCATTCACACACGTTTATAAAAATACATTTCTTCTTACTTCTACTACACTATCTCTTTGTCTTTCACATACTTTAAATATCATAATTTTGTTAAATTATAAATTAGAGTGATAAGATTAAAATGAACATTGACCCCTTTAATCGGATTGTTTTTTAATTACATAGAATTATTAGAGAAATGTAGTAAAAGAATGAAATTATATAATAATTGCGATAAGCACGTAACAAAAACTATTATAGACATATGTTATAAATCAAACAATTATTTCAGTACGTCGAATTCTAAGAACGATTCTTACAATTCGATCTGAAAACTTATTAGACTTAATTGTATGTAATAGGTGTTACAATACTTGTAGCACGCAATTATTGTCTAATATCTCACTTTTACAAAAAATTTCTCTAACAATTTTATCTACGCTATCGCGCTCGTAGCATTTATTACATACTTATGAGAAGTCTCATGAGAAACGCGATCGCGCTTCTTAAAAATCAAAGAGTTGTGAATATTTAAAACAAAATGTAAACCAAATACACTTTAAAAGTTAATTGTTATCTTAATTATGGAATTGTTATTACCTTGTAGATGTTCAATGATTCCATTTTGCTTTAGTTTCTTGAAACAGTCAGAGAAATAAATTTGGATGCATCGTAATATTGCTCGAAACAACGGTTTACTGTAATTCACTTTCTTCACTCAAATATTAAATGTCTTTTAGTAAGTAAAAATCAAGTCACACGTTCTTACAATACGAGTAAGATTCTTCTTTTATAAATTGTCCCGTTTCAACATATTGATACTTTGATTATACTCACTTGATAAAACAAGGAATTTATAACCGATAATATTAACCGATTTTTATTAATTAACATTGACAATCACAAACAATTGATTATTCGGTGATTGAAAATCACACGAAAGAAGAAAAACGTCTGGAAGTCCGTATACAACGTGTGTTTACGTGCGGCAAGCAGCTGACTAACTTTCTTGGTTATGGGTGCAGTGAGTACAGTTCCTGCATCACTAATAGCATTTTCTACTAGAAAAACTGGTGCAACACTGGTGCGCACTGAGTCCAATTGTGATGTTCCACTATGAAAACTAGAGTTCAGTGTTTAATGTTCCATTGATAAAATGGATGCAAAAAACTTGCACTGAATTCAACTTTTGCTCCACAGTCTTTGAAGTCAGTGGAGATCAGTGTAAGTTGAAATTGAGGTCGTGTTCATATTAAGATATACTCGTATGTAATGTTTGCACGCTTAGGAAAGGTCTCACAACAACAGAAATAGACAGAATCAAGTCTATTATATACTTCTTATATTTGCTGTATCAAAAATGCACGCTATCCTGGCACCATTACAACAATAGTTAGGAAAGCGTTCCCCCTTCGCTTACGCTCATCACGCCACCTCACACAGCGCCGCTCGGAAAGAAAAGAAAATGCTATAGCAGCGCTTCCTACATCTATTGATTGAACGACTATACTACAATTTCCTACACACTTAATTTGAAAAAACCAAAACAAAAAAAAATACGAATCCACTTATAAGTCTAAAATTTGCCGAGGCTTCGATCCCGGTACTCGGTTTAAGCGCCTCCCTACTTCAGTGCGGGTACTTAAGGTTCCCCTAGATTTCGTCGAAGTTGTTTCGCGTGGGCGGCGCGCGCTTATATCATCGTTCGCAGTGATCTTGTAATCGCTATCATTACAATTAGTCAATAATGTCATAAATAATCCCCTCCTTATCACTGTTATCTCTTACATTAGAGGTTACAGAAATATTTCTATCCGGTGCCATAACGTCTTTCGGTAGCTCCGAGTCTTCGATCACACTAGATTCGGGTAAACGCAAATTACATGCCCGCAGTTGATCGCTTTGCTTCTGCTCCACTCTACTTCTAACATCGGGTTTAATAACATCCAGTTTCGTTCTCAAACGTCTATTTAAGTGCAATTCCGCTGGTGTCTTTTCCGTCGTACAATGTGGTGTCGAGCGACAATAAAACAAATATTTACATAAGGCATCCTGTCTTGTATTATCGTAAGTAATACTATAAACTTCTTTTTAAAAGTGGGCACGGCGTTCTCAGCCGCCCCGTTTGACGCAGAATGATACGATAGTTTTATGCTTAATAACATTTCGCAAACTCTTGAAACTGCTCGCTCGCAAATGCCGACCCATTATCAGAAACAATTTGATATGGCAGCCCCCATATGCTTATATACTCTTTTAAAGCTCTAATTGTAAATTCCGAAGAAATATCGCACATTTCCTTAATATCAATTCATTTCGAGTACACATCGGTTATAATAAGATACATATGACCGCTAATCAGTCCGCAAAAATCTAGACGTATGCGATGGTTTGGGCCCTGCGACCACTTCCAAACATGTAACGAAGCCTTTGGGGAATCGTCCGCGCTCTCTAAACACCCTTTATTCGTTTCTCTACGACCTTCCAATCTACACTTTGCACCTCTTCCCCGATTACTTTTAGATACGCGTATTCCTTTGACTCTTTCAATTCAATTGACTCAATAATATCTTCCCTACCAATTCTTGATAGACTTTCAGCAGGCTCATTGTCTCTTAATGTGCTTAATTTCAAAGTCGCACCTTTTACAAATATCATTAGGCTCTTCGCTCACTGCTTTAATTGATCGCTTCTCAACCGATTTATTGAATTGAATAATATCTAAAGCTTGAAGCCAATTCCGACCTACATTCAGTGCGCTTATACCTGGTAAAACAAATAATTCAAGTTCCCGTTTTTTGTTCTGAAATTCTACCCTAACCTTTAAGGTACCGAGAAGGATCATCGGGTCCCCTGTATATGTTCTCAAATTACACGTAGTTTTCTTCATTATCGCATTTCCAAACGTCTTAAACTTATCGAAATCTCTCTTTGATATTGCAGAGATCGGCGATCCTGTATAAATTTCGAGCGCTAGTGCTCTATTTTCTACCTTCAGGCTTACTTTAAATGGTTCTATGTCATCGAGCATTTCACTATTAACTATATCATTATTCTAAAACACGTTATTTAGACTCTCATTATCATTTTCGAACTCTTCTAAATAATGATTCGGACTCTTAACTACATTTTTAGTCTTAACATCCGCTTGTTTTTGTTTCTAGCTATTATCTTTTTCCTCTTTACTTGATTCTTTATTTTTACAAACAATCTCTAAATGACCCTTTTTCCCGCACGCGTTACATGCATAACTCTTAAAACGACAATCTTTCGATACGTAACCCTTTTTTCCGCAACAATAACAGGTTACCATTTTCTTTTCCTTATCCATAAAATTGAGTTCGCTTCCTTTGCTGTTCGTCGCATTCCTCATGTCTGCCGCTTCACATACTGCCATCTCTATGCTTATGCTAATCTCCATCGTCTTGGCATACATCAATTGTTCTTCCAGCAATCTCTTCCTGATCTTCTCATTGGCCAGCCCCCATACGAACTGGTCTCGAATGTGGATCTCCAACTGTTCCCCAAACTGGCAATGTGCTGATAACTTCTTTAGCTTGGCTAGATAGCTTAATGTCCTCTCCTTCCATCTGCTTGCATTCTTTGAATTTATAACGCTGTGTTATTACACTTGACCGCGATTGCAAGTGCTTTTGCATAATTTCCGCAAGACGTTCCAACGTGAGATTTGCCGGATTTTCCGGTGTGCATAAATTGCAGAGAAATTCATAACTTTCACTTCCTATTAACGAAATAAAAAGCGATACTTGCTTTTCTTTCGGCACATCGTTACCTGAGATGTAGTGCGTTAGTCTCTCGAACCATCTTGTCCAATCTTCTTTCATCGAAAACTTGGATATATTGCCAATGGTCCCTCTCACAATGACCTCTTTTACAATGACCCCTGCGCCACGTGGTTCTTTTCTATTAGCCGCCTCAATTTCCGCTTTCACTTTTGCTAGTTGTTGACTCTCCATCGCCAGTTGAATTCTCTGATGCTCTTGTTGCTTCGCTCTTTCCGCTAAGATTTTTTTCTCGTTCTTCCAGTTCTTTCTGAAGTTTCAATAAATCCGTTGTCGCCATTTTATTTCTCGATGTCTCTGTGACTGCGAACGACTTTGTTACTTTCGTTCCACACGCTGAATTCCTTTATTACGACTTCCTCGTACTTTACAACGACCACCAATTATCCTCGTCGCCTATGTAATGTTTGCACGCTTAGGAAAGGTCTCGCAACAGAAATAGGCAGAACCAAGTCTATTATATACTTCTTATATTTGCTGTATCAAAAATGCACGCTATCTTTGGTACCGCCATTACAACAATGGTCGGGAAAGCGTTCCCCCTTCACTTACGCACCTCACATAGCGCCGCTCGGAAAGAAAAGAAAATGCTATAGCAGCGCTTCCTACATCTATTGATAACGACTACACTACAGTATGATATTACTCGTATATTATGATCTCAGCAAACGAGAATGGATTAAAATGGATTACAATTTTTTTAATGAATACTTTAAATTTATGAAAATGGATTGAATGGATTGAAATGGATTGGATCCGAGCTGACACTAGTTTAATATTCAAAAAAAAAAAATATTCATATATAATGGTTACAAATTTCATTCCTAAGACATTTTTAATAATCATTACTTGAAATTAACTATTTCAAATTGGTATTAAAAAACTTAATAGGATTCGAACCTGGAACTTCTGGATTATAAATCTTCAACGTTACTCGCTACACTACTTCTTCAATTGATAAATGTGTTATTCATTCTCTACTTTAATTACAACCAGCTAAACCAGTGCACGAAATAAAAAAAATTTTAATCCATTTTAATCCATTCTCGTTTACTGGATAAAAATATCATTATTTAACAAATATAATAAAGCATAAACAATTTATATTACTAAGAGACAACATTGGATAAGTGTCGGATAATCTAATCTCGCTTGGCCGATGTCGCGCGCCATGATCAGCGTAATATTCAGGCTGTGTTCGACTTGGTTTGCGAGTGTTCACATCGATCATTCGTTTTACTTCTAATCAAATAGAAACAAAAGAATATAGCTCAATTATTTTTACGTTACAACTTTTTTGAACTTAAATTAAAACAAAAAATTTCCTACTTATAATTTTGAATCATTTAAGTAGCATTTATGTTCCATTTTTAAATAAAAACTTTTTTTATTCTATTTTTTATTATATTTAATTAGATTGAAAAACTGCATTATTCAGAATATTGAATTGAGCAGTATTCACGTAGCACAGAAATTGCTGATATTATTTTTCAATTTAACTGAATTAAAAAAACTGTATTTTCTATTTACAATTCAGAATTGAATAGTATTCACGATGCACAGAAAACGCTAATATTATTTTTAAGTTGAAAAGCATAGAGATATGCTCTATGCAAATATATTACATATTCTTTTATTATATAATTTTATTCCAGCTTTAATAAAAAATTTAATAAAAGAATATATAATATTATTTGTAACATCCAAAATTTGACCGATTTTGGCTTTCTTTATCATATTTAATGCATTCACATATGAGTTCTGGCTATTAAATAACGAGACTGCTTATGAAAAAGAGTTTTATTTTAAAAATTATTCTACAATTGAATGCTCCCCTTCAATGTACTCCCCTCCCCTCGCCACACACCGTTCCATTCGTTTTTTCCATTGGTCAAAGCAATGCTGGAAGTCTTCTTTTGTAAGAGCATTTAGGAGCTCCGCCGATTTTCGCTTCACCTTTTCCAT
>NW_017305672.1:1906406-1924135 GCF_001594115.1 Trachymyrmex septentrionalis
ATTTTGGTCACTGTTTGCGGAGTTGAAACAGAGACAGGTCGACCTGGACGTTGGTCATCTTCGGTGCTCTCTCGGCCTTCAGAAAACCGTTTATACCATTCGAAAACACGCGCACGAGATAG
Organism: Trachymyrmex septentrionalis; assembly: GCF_001594115.1. Classification (NCBI taxonomy): domain Eukaryota; kingdom Metazoa; phylum Arthropoda; class Insecta; order Hymenoptera; family Formicidae; genus Trachymyrmex; species Trachymyrmex septentrionalis. The sequence continues at coordinate 1,906,529 of NW_017305672.1, forward strand.
AGAATTCTCACCATAGGCCTCTTTCAACAACTTATAGCACTCAGTCGGAGTTTTTTTTAATTTAACGAGAAATTTCACATTGATCCGTTGCTCGTTTTTCGTCACACATTGTTATCGGCACGAGAAAAAAACAAGTTCGCTTCTAACCTCTATAGAAAAAATACTACTACTGCGACAAAAACGTGTTTTCGTACTGGAATAGTAGACACTTCCAGCTATCCAAAGCTGCATTCGTTTCCCACCCTACCCCTCTAGGACGCCTTCTGCGCGCGCAGTCTCGTTATTTAATAGCCAGACCTCGTATTCTAAGTTTATGAATTTAACTAATCTCAAATGTGACTGTGCGCTGAAACGTTCGGACATTAAAACACAATCAATCTGAAATGTTAATAATCGCGAGCCGAAACGTGCGGACAATCGCGAGTATATATAATTCCCTCTTTATTTCAAATAAGAAATTTTTATTGCGAAAAATATTATCTCAGCCAGGATTCAAACCTGAGACTCTCAACTTTCCGGGGCGAGTGTCTTAGCTAGTTCGACCACTGAGGCTTCGGAAATATTCTTCAATAACTAACATATATAGTGAGAAAACGCGTAACCAGGCGACGTATTTTAAGAAATAGAAACCAACCGATTTTCAATAAAAATTAGGCTTATTCGACGCGTTTTTGCATGAAATGAAAGAATTTAACAGAAAAAAGTCGCTCTACCCTGCGAACCGAGATATTAAGCAAAAGATATTAAAGTTGACGACTATTGAAATTAAAAAATGTGTCATAGAGATAAAATAAAGGTAATTCTTCAAAAGAGCTACCTCCGATTTCGATAAAATTAGGCTCATTCGACGCGTTTTTGCGTAAAGTGAAAGAATCTGGCTGAAAAAAGTCTGAGACTGCTCTGCGGAGCGAGATATTGAGCGTGAAAATTGACTAAAGTGTTTCTACGTAAGGATACCGTCCCATAGAGCGGAAATTGACAACGGAACGGAACTCGCGGAGTCAATCCGACGAATCACAATTATTCCGCTATTTTCGCTATAATTTCATCCTTACAATTTGCAGAATGAACAAAAATTGCAGCACATAACCTCAATATTATATGCTGTCGATGTATATTACAGCCATTGTCCATACAATGCGATTGGTTACATACTGTTTTTTGTCTTCTTCATTAATATGAACATAGTAGCAGAATGTTAATAATTACAGTAAATATGAATGTAGATATTAATCAGCAGCCTACGATTCTGTTTATTTTCTTTCTCTTATGTCCCATTCGTGGTAAACGCGAAAGCGGAATCAAGGTTCAGTCAATCATGAGGTTGTTTTACGATTATGTTAAAAATTTTTTTAACATAAGAAGAATTTTAAAATTCTTTAAATTAATCTAATTTCATTGAAATCGGAAGTAGCTCTTTTAAAGAATTACCCTCATTTTGTCTCTATGATAGGTTTCCTAGCGACACTTTTCTGCCAGATTCTTTCATTTAATGCAAAAACGCATTAAATAAGCTTAATTATATTGATTTTTGTAGCATTGATATTAACTATATATATATATATATATATACTGTACTATTAAGTTGTTCGGAAAGTAATTTCGTTTTTTTTATGAAAATGAAAGACGATTTTCTTGAAGTGAATAAATATTTTACTGAATTATATATTGTCCATTCTGGTCCAATGCTTTTTGCCATCTTTCTGGCAGTAGCATGATTCCACGCTCATAAAATTTTTGTTCTTTGCTGGCAAAAAACTGATCCAGGTGATTTTTGACTTCCTCATTTGAAGTAAAGGTTTTACCGTCTAAAAAATTTTGTAGAGACCGGAACAAATAATAATCAGAAGGTACCAGATCTGGAGAATATGATGGATGTGGCAGTATATCCCATCCAAGTTGTAAAAGCTTTTGGCGAGTTACCAAACTTGTATGGGGTCTCGCATTATCTTGGTGGAACACTACACCTTTTCTATTGATCAATTCTGGCCTTTTCTGTTTAAGTGAATCAATTTGTGATTCAATTTGTCCAGCTGATGACTTTTTTCACAAGCCTTGCTATATCAGCTGTCAAAATATATAATGATTATGCGGCTTAAGTGTGAAGTTGGCTGTGAAAAAATATAAGTCCTCTGTTGGGAAAAAACGAAATTATTTTCCGAACAACCCAATATAATTACCATTATCCCATTACATTTTACGTGCGTCTTTATAGAAATACGATTGGATTGGGTGAGAGAGAGACGGAAGGAAGAGGGAGGTGTTAGAGTGGAGAAAATATAAAAGGATAAGGGAATCAAGAGATAAAGGCAGAGTAAAGGAAAAGATGGGGATGTAAAGGGTGTATAAGCGAATTAAGAATTTCACTCAAGAGAGATTCTCCTAGCCTCTACGCGTCAACTCCATTTCTCACCCACACGTCGATGCATCCTGTCACATCGAGCAACTCTGTCAAAGGTTGTGGTATCAATCCCAGCGGAAGACAGAGTCAACAAACAAACGAGAATGGGGATCTCATAAAGCTATCAGAGAATCTAGATCCAGCGGGACAGTCACCATAGGACTGTTGTATTGGATGCTATCGGAGGACTAATCAACGATGGCACCTACAGTCCCAGTAAGAAGACTACTACGGACTCAGGAAAGCAAGGAAAAACTACCTGAGTGATTATTCTCAAGAAAATTATATACTTCATCATGGAAAATAAAATCTACAATGGCCCCCAATATTGTTACCCTTTCAATGGGGCAGAGGTTGCGAAGAATCTCCGTACTTGCTACAGTGAAAAAACCACCAAAGATCGGAATGTTCGAAGTCTATTAAAAACAGGTAAAGTACATAATACGTAAGGTACATACTCGTATATGATATCAGAAATGAAGAGAAACAATATACAAATATTAAGATTAAGTGAAGTAAGATGGCCTGGTGCAGGTAGAACAGAAATTGTCGACCACATCATTTATTTCTCAAGAAGATAATTCCTCAACAGCGTTGCGTTCCTCATAAACAAAAAAATTGCTAACAGTGTTGACAATTTTACGCCATACTAAAAGAACAGCATTATTGCAGCTAAAAGCGGATAACACTAATAAATGTGATATGCACCCATAGCAGACAAACATCAGGACGAAGTAGAAGAATTCTACGAGGGACTATCATAAATAGCCTAAAGAAACACCAATATAACTTTAACGCCAAAGTTGAAACGGGTAGAGTAGAAAATATAGTTGGAAAATTTGGAACACGCAATGATAAAGGAGACCGCCTCATTCAATTCTTTCAAGAAGAGGAATATACTGTAACTAATATCTGGTTCAAATTGCCACCAAGGAGATCTTATACCTGGAAATCGCCACAGGACAACAAAACATGATCAGAAATCAAATCGATTTTGTTCTGATCAATAAGAGATTCAAATCGAGTATTCGAAACGCAAAAACTTACCCAGGCATGGATATTGGTTCTGACCACAATCCGGTCATTATACAATTAAACAGCAAACTCAAAAAAATTAATCATAAAAACCTACTAAATGCAACAGTAAACTACTACAAAATAAAGAAATAAAAAAGAAGGTTGCAAGCAGATTCAACAGAGAACTAAGAGGAATAGATAGCACACAAACAGAAGTGGAAGAAGAATGGAATATTCTGAAGGAGACGATAATCAGAGTACAAAAAGAAAAATTGAAAAGTGGCGTAAGGGGAAAAAGGAAAGAATGGATGACCACTGAGAGGAGAGGAAAGAAGAAAACATAAAAACAATCCACAGACATACAAAAAAATATGAAGAATAATTGATACAAAGATTAAAGAAACTAAAGAAAAATGGCTAAATAAAAAATGCGAGGAAATAGAAGAACTCGACAAAAAACACAATAGTTTTAATCTACATAAGAAATTGAAGAAAAATGCAAGTAGAAACCAAAAACATAACACCCATCCTAACTGACAACGCAGGAAAAATAGTCATCGAACTATACAACAAACTATGCAAACATGGGAGAAATTTGTCGAGAATTCTTTTGCAGATTAAAGATCTGAAATACAAGACTAGAGATGGAAGGATCTCCTGTCTTAGAAACAGAGGTGAAATATGCCATAAAAATAACAAAGAGCAAAAAAGCTTATGGCCCGGATGAATTAGAAATTGATATATTAAAACTACTAGAGGACGACAATATAAGATTCTTAACGCGATTCTTTAATAATATCTACAAAACAGGCAAAATACCAAGAGAATGATTAAAATCAGAGTTCATAACTCTACCGAAGAAAATAAACTCTAGAAAGTGCGATGAGTTCAGACTCTTAATGAGTCATATTGAAAGTATTCATGAAAATCATACAGAATCGTATCTATAAAAAATATGAAATGGATATAAGTGACTGCCAGTTTGGATTCAGAAATGCTTTGAAAACGCGTGAGACCCTATTTGCTGCTCAGACTCTTATTCAAAAATGCTTTGATCATTAGAAAAAATATATTTATGTTTTATATATTATAATAGATTATGAGAAGGCATTTGATAGAGTACAACATGCCAACTCATTATCGAATTACAAGAAAGGGAACTGGATAGCAGGATCTGCGTATAATTCAGAATCTCTATTGGCAGCAGGAAGCGACACTAAAATACACTGATAAAACCATTAAAAATATCTCTATACAAAGAGGTGTCTGATAAGGCTGTGTCATGTCCCCCTTACTTTTTAACTTATACTCAAAATGCATCTTCAAGAGAGCTTTAGATAATGTCGAAATCGGCGTAAAAATCAATGGTAGATGTATCAACAATATCAAGATATGCGGATAATATGGTGCTAATGGAGGGAAATGAAGAAGATCTACAATATATCTTGAACAGAGTAAATATTGAAAGTGAGAGAGAGAGAGAGAGAGAGAGAGAGAGAAAATACTTTAATAATTAATATAAAAAAAACAAAAGTAACAGTTAGCAAGAATAATGGAAATTGTAACTCTATCTGAGGAATGCTCTATTAGAATAAGTACATAAAATCCGGTACTTAAAAGTATCACTAAACAATAAATGGAACTCAGAAATTGAAATAAAATCACGAATAGAGCAAGCCAGAAGCATGTTCAACAAATGGAGAAATGTCGCCTGTAACCGAAAACTTAACCTTCTCGGAAGAATATCCAGCAAAGAGTTGTTAAATGTTACATTTAGTCGGTCTGTTAAATGGAGCAGAGAAAATGGATATTCAAAATGAATATCATGAGACGTCTTGAAATTCAAAATGTGATTTTACAGAATGCTCAGAATATCATGGACGCAGCATGTGGGCAATGATACAATATTGTAGATTGTAAAGAAAGAACGGAACTATTAGTTATAATCAAGAAAAGGAAAACATCTTATGTCTGATAATGAAGGCAAGATAGAGAATCGCAGAGGAATAGGAAGAAGGACAATGTCATGGCTCCGCAACATTAGAGATTGGACCGGCATGAACGTCCAATAGCTACTAAGAACAGCACAAACAAGAGAAGCATTTGATGAAATAATCGCAAATTACCTCTGGAGTGCACCAGAAGAAGAAGAAAGGAAAATAGGTTAAATGAGAGAGGGGAAGAGAGGGAGGACGTGCCGGCTTAGTGTGGCGCTGCGAGTCGGCTAGGCAATTTGGAGAAACGGCTAGGGAAAAGGAGAGTGAACAAGAGTAAAGTAGCAGGCAGAGAGATAGACTAAGGATTCCACTCACATTAATAAAAATGGACTGATTTTGCGTTTCAAGTTAAGTTTTGATTCTCGACACTCGTGGTATTTCGCAGCAAACGAAAATGAATTGAAATGGATTAAAATGGATTCAGATTTTCAGAAATACAAATTCATGAATGTTAAAATTAATTCTTTTCAATCTTGAATGCATTTTTATTCTTTTATAAGAATTGCATAGAGCATATCTCTATGTCCAATCTAAAAATAATATTAGTATTTTCTGTGCGTCGTGAATACTACTCAATTCAAAAGTGTGAATAAGAATTTTTTTTTAAATCAGTTAAATTCAAAAATAATATCAGCAATTTCTGTGCAATGTGAATACTGCTCAATTCAATATTCTGAATATGAAATGCAGTTTTTCAATCTAATTGAATAAAAAAAGTTTTATTTAAAAATAGACCATAAATGCCACTTAAATTATTCAAAATTATAGGAAATTTTTCGTTTTAATTCAACTAAGTTCAAAAAAGTTGTAACGTAAAAATAATTAAGCTATGTTCTTTTGTTTCTATTTGATTAGAAGTAAATGAATAATCGATGTGAGCACTCGCAAACCAAGTCAAACACTGCACGAATATTAGGCTAATCACGGCGCGCGACATTGGCCAAGCGAGATTAGATTATCCGATACTTACTCAATGTTGTCTCATAATAATATAAATTGTTTATACTTTATTATATTTGTTAAATAATGATATTTTTATTACTCAGTAAACGAGAATAAATTAAAATAGATTAAAACTTTTTTAATACGTACTCTTTAAATCTATGAAAATGGATTAAAAAGATTGAAATAGATTGGATCCGAGCTCACACTAGTTAAATGTTCGAAAAAAAAAAAAAACATTTATATTTAAGGGTTATAAATTTTATTCCTAACATATTTATAATAATTATACCTAAAATTAACTACTTCAAATTGATATTAAAAAACGCACCTTAGTGGGATTCGAACCTAGAATCTCTGGATTATGAATCTTCTACGTTACTCGCTACACTACTTTTTCAATTGGTAAATGTATTATTGATAAATATATTATGTAAAAAAAAATGTATTATTCATTCTCTATTTCAATTACAACCAGCTAAACCAGAACGAAATTATATAGATATAATAAAAATATCATTATTATAACAGATATAATAAAATATAAACAATTTATATTATTATGAGACAACATTGGATAAGTGTCGGATAATCTAATCTCGCTTGGTCGATGTCGCGCGCCGTGATCAGCGTAATATTCGGACTGTGTTCGACTTGGTTTGCGAGTGTTCACATCGATCATTCATTTTACCTCTAATCAAAGAGAAACAAAAGAGAACATAGCTCAATTATTTTTATGTTACAACTTTTTTTAATTTAGTTGGATTAAAACGAAAAATTTTCTACTTATAATTTTGAATAATTTAAATAGCACTCATGGTTCATTTTTTAAGAAAAAATTTTTTTTTATTCAATTGGATTAAAAAACTGCATTTCCTATTCAGAATTTTGAATTGAGCAGCATTCATATAATGCACACAAAATATTATAATATTATTTTTAGATTGAAAGGCATATAAAACAAGCCATCGTCAGGATCGCGCCCATACAGTACAATTCTGACTCCGTCCGTAAATCACTTAGCTCAACATTAGATAATACTTGTAGATCTTTGGGGCGCAGCTTTCTTAATCCAGCACCGTATTTCGTCGACAGTTCTGTTCTTCCAAATAATTGTTCTCTCAATCCTATGATTTCCATACTCCCTAACTCCTTTCCGTCACAGGTCCCTTCGTCTCTGTCCACGGTCAGAGACGGTTGGTTCCTGAACTTGTCTTCGTGCGATATTCCTAACAATGTTCAATGTTTTTTACAATTGGGTGAAGACTTTGCGCTCCCCTTCGATAATAAGAACAAGATTATTTTTAACTGCATTAAGGGTATTGAGAGTGGCACATTGAGGATGCCTTTGGACAAGAAAATGGACATAATTAATCAGTCTATTCCCATCCTAAAAAATATCATTTCTTCTCCTGTCTTTACTCTGGATGTCCACAAACAGTTAACTAAGATGGAGTCAGAAACTCGGTTGTTCTTGTCGGCGCATCCTAATATTGTGTTCACGCGTGCGGACAAGGGCAACGTCACTGTTGCTATCGACAGAGATGCGTACAAAGACCAAATGATTACGTTACTGGGGGACTCGGACACGTACGTCCAGATTAATAAAGATCCGACAAAAAAACTGACGACGGCTTTAAGATCTATGCTCACAAGGTGGAAAACAGGAGGATATATTGGGGACTCTGAGTACAGAGCGCTGTACTGCAGCGATGGGTCTCTCCCGAGGGCCTATGGACTGCCAAAGATACACAAACCTGGCTGTCCTTTAAGAATTATCGTGTCGTCGATGGGCAGTCCGCTATATTCTTTGGCTGCGTTCTTACAGAATAAATTATTTAAGACCATTCCGAAAACCGATAGCAACATCAAGAATAGTTTTGAATTAGTCGAAAAACTAAGGAATGTACATTTCACAGGGGCACATGAATTAATATCTCTAGATGTCACCTCTTTATTCACGAACGTACCAATTGATTTGGCGATTGACTGCATAAACGAACATTGGCATGCTATTGCCAGAGATTGCTCCCTACCTAAAAAAGAGTTCTTGGGGGCAATAAAGTTCGTTTTAGACTCCACGTTCTTTTCCTTCGACGATGTATTTTACAGACAATGCTTTGGCACTCCCATGGGCTCTCCAATATCACCCATAATAGCGGACCTAGTGATGAGGAGATTGGAGACGGTGTCCTTGATGTCGTCGAACGTTGACACATTATTTTACTACAGATACGTTGACGACATATGTACGGCGGTACATCCCTCACAAATTGATAGGTTATTAAAACATTTTAATTCATTCCATCCGCGCTTACAGTTCACCGTGGAAAGGGGGGGTAATGCGATAAATTTTCTGGATATTACCGTGTTGGTCAATGAAAATCAATGTTATTTGGATTGGTACCGTAAGCCAACGTTCTCAGGTAGATTCCTGAACTTTCATTCGAATCATCCTTTGACACAAAAAAAAGGTACCATCTTCTCGTTAGTTGACAGAGCATTTTTACTATCTGACAGTAGATTTCACACGAAAAACTTAACTTTCATTATTAATATCTTACTTTTAAATGACTACCCACTCGATTTTATTTTTGATACCATGAACCATAGAATAAAAAATTTAATCAAAAAAATTCATAACGTGCATAACGTCACAACTGAGAATGATATTACGAAAGAGTCTACCTCGTGGCTTACGGTCCCCTTCGTTCCGTCTCACACGGAGAGATTTAGAGCATTACGCAAAAATAAAGGCGACATCAGAATAGCTTTCCACAGCCCTAACAAGATGAACAAGTACATCAGAGTCCAAAAGGACACTTGTCCTCGTACATCAAAAAATAATGTTGTCTACAAGATTCGATGCAATAATTGCGATGCATCTTACGTCGGGCAGACGGGCAGAAAACTAAAAACCAGAATTGCGGAACACCGTAACCACATTCGATACAAAACGTCTACCCGCTCCGTTATCACCGAGCATAGACTTCTTTACAATCATGATTTTCAATGGGACGATGTTCAGATCCTTGATGAAGAACCTTCTTACAGAAAGCGGCTAATCTCTGAAATGTTACATATCAAAAAACAAAAGAATAGTTTAAATCTACAAACTGACACCGAAAGTCTCCATAAAGCGTATATACCGATAATAAACAAAGTATGACTTTCGATTGTGTCGGCCCGTCTCCTCTCCTCTCTCAGTGCGTTATATTCCGTCTAAGCGAGCGGTCACGTCGTGAGCGACGCCGACATGTCTAGCTCTGGCATGCACAATATTGCCGGAGTGTTACGGCTTACATATGGTTCACCTGTGCATAAGCGGGGGATCATTGATTTGTTCGGGTTTGCTGGTGAGTTTGTTATTTTATCTGTATAACGGCGTTTTTAATTGTCAAAGTCTGTCTTTTTTCTCATAACTTTTTTTTTTTTCGGCCTTGCCTAGCGATCTGTGCTTGGACAATGGACACCTTGATTACTCAATCGTACTTTTGAGATCCATCTGAATTTTATTTCTTTACGTCTAATGTTAATTGCGACATGATTTGTTTTTTACTTAATTTTCACTTATCGTCTATTTCTCTTTTGCGTTTTATATCTGAAGAGGGCTCAATCTTGTAGCCGAAACTTGTTATATTTTTACACATGTTTATACATTTACACATTTATATATGCCGTTCCGTGCGCATGTATCGTCGCATAATAATTTAATTAATTAAATGTTTTGTTTTTCTCTTTGTAATCTACTGACTCTTCTTTCGCCGTGTATTTATTTGATTATTTACGGCATATAAAGAGATATACTCTATGCAATTCCTATAAATAAATAAAAATGCATTTAGGATTGAAAAAGGTTAGACATTTGCTTCATACAATTTTTATAAATGAATAAAAATGCATTCGGAATTGAAAAGGATTCATTTTAACATTCATGAATCTCTATTTCTGAAAATCTAAATTTATTTTAATCCATTTCAATCCATTCCTGTTTACTGAGTATATCTATATAATTTCATTTATTAGTTTAGCTGGTAGTAATTGAAGTAGAGAGAATGAATAACACATTTACCAATTGAAGAAGTGATGTAGCGAGTAACGTAGAAAATTCATAATCCAGAAATCCAAGGTTCGAATCTCACTAAGGTGCGTTTTTAATACCAATTTGAAGTAGTTAATTTCAATTATAATTATTATAAATGTTTTAGGAATAAAATTTGTAACCCTTAAATATGAATGTTTTTTTTTTTTTTTTTTTTTTCGAATAGTGTCAGCTCGGATCCAATTCATTTCAATCCACTCAATTCATTTTCATGGATTATCACATACGCATTAAAAAATTTTTAATCTATTTTAATCCATTCCCGTTTGCTAGGTTGTGAAGTGCATCGTAGGAAAAAGTGTTGCGAACTTCCCGTAAAGGAATTTTATCTACGGTTAATTTTCCTTCCTAACAATCCTGACGAAGATTAATCACAGACAAAATCGCCTTTACGGAGTTAAGTTACGTTCGTGACACTCTTTCCTACAACGCATTCATTATGCACAGGACTGCCAAGTTCACAAGCACCGCGAATGTCGAGAATCAAAACTTAATTTGAAACGGAAAATCGGTCCATTTTCTGAGAACTGAATGGAGTCTCCTTAGTCTTTCTTCCTGGTGGCAGAAGAGAAGAACGGGGAGCAGGAGAGTATAGATAGCAAATAGGATAGAGAAACTGTCTGAGAAGAAAGTGTGAAGTGGAAGTATAGAGTTAGGAGAAATAGAAGAGCTAAAAAGAAAAAGAAACGTGTTAGAAAAGGAGACAGAAGAAGAAAAGAAAATTTTTAAAGAGTAATAGAATGAGATAAGATCGCCAATGAAGGTGATAGGAGCGAAAGGGAAGACGTACGGAGGGAGAGAAGCGAGAATATAGTGGCATGGCTAAGAGAACTGAGTGAGGAAATGAGAAAAGGATTAAAAGGAGTAAGGGAAGAAATAAGGGAAATAGCAAGAGAGCAGAATGAAGTGCTGAGAAAAGAAATAGAAAAAGCGAAGGAAGAACTGAGAAAGAGGGAGGAAAGATGGGAGAAAGAAAGGAAATTAACAAAAAGATAGAGGAGATGGAAAGAAGTTGAAGAGAATAAAAAAGCAGAAGGAGGGGAAGAAGGAAAAAGAAAAAGAAAGAGAAAGGGGAGGGAAGAGAAGGGGTATATAAAAGAGGAGACTTATAGATAAGAATAGAGAGAATGGAGAAGGGTTGGGAACTGAGAGAAAGAGAAGAAAGAAGAAGGAATATAATGGTAAAACGGATAAGAGAGGAGAGGATGGGATATAACAAAGGGAATAGAAAAGGTACTAAGGAAAATAGAGATGGAGATTAGAATAGAAAGTGTGACGAAGATAGAGACAGGCAGGAAAGAATGGGGGGGGGATAGGGGGAAATAGCAATGGTAAAGTTAGAAAACTAAGAAAAAAAAAGGAAGGTGGTGGAAAATAAAAAAAAATTAAAGGGGGATACAATCTGGCTGGAAGAGGACTTAACATAATTAGAAAGGCGAACTAAATGGAAGCTGAGGAAATTGCGAAGGAAAAGGAGATGAAGGGGAAAGTAGTATGGGTGAGTTATGGAAAGATAAGAATTAAAGAAATATAGCTTTGAAATGAAGAAAGAGAGGAACTAAAAAATGGAAGGGAGTGATGATGGGCGGGGGGGGGGAGTGAAGAGAGGCTCATACAAATAAATAAGAGAAGTGAAAACAGAAAAGAGAATCAGGGAGAAATGTAAGGAGAGAGAAGGGAAGGATATAAAAGGGAGGGATAGTAAGATGGAAAAGATCAGAGACAGAAGGAAGAAACGAGGATGGAGAGATAAAGATTGGGTTTTGGAACATAGCAGAGATAAGAGGGAAGGACGTGAAGTTTTGAAAGAGGCTGGAAAAATGGAATGTGTTAGTATTAATAGAGACATGGGTAAAAGAGAAGGGGGGGTTGGAAGGAATCAGAGAAAGGAGGTATGAATGGAAGGTGCAGACAGCAAGAAGGAGGAGCAAGAAGAGAAGAGCGATATGGTGGGTGGTATGATAATGGGAATAAAGAAGGATCTGGTGGAGAGGGATGATAAAGAGAAAAAAGAGGTGGAAAGAATAGCTGAAGGATAGAAAGGATAAGATGTGGAAAAAATAGCTGAAGGGTAGTAGGAGTCTACGTAAATGGAGATTTGAAAAAGAAAGGAGGAATGAGAACAATAGTGGGAGGGGATTTTAATGCAAGAACGAAGACAAAGGGAGGATAGTTTAAAGGGGAGGAATGTGCGGAGGAAGAGCAAGGGAGCAATTCAAAAGACAAAAAGATAAACGGAGAAGGGAGGAAATTGTTAGAGTTTATTAGCAAGAGGCGACAATTTTGAATGATAGAGGGGATGAGGAAGAGGAATGGACATATACAGGAGGAAAAGGAGAGTCGGTCATTGATTACATACTGGGTGATGAGATAGTAAGAGAAAAAAATTATACGATTGGAGGTAGGGAAAAATGTGAAGATAGATCATGACCTGATTACGGCAAAGATAGGGGAGAAAGGGATATAGGAAAAAAAGGAAGATTGGAGGAAAGGGGGGAAAAAGAATATGAAATGAGGAAAGTAGGAAAACATTCAGAAGAAAGTTGGGCAGAATTGATGGAGAACTTAAGAAAAGATGGAATGGATAGAAAGGAGAATTAGGAAGGCGCTAGAAGAAACAGAGAGGGAGTTGGGAGGGAGAGAGGAGAAAAGAAGGGGATGGTGAGATAAGATGTGTATTGGGGATTTGTAATAGGGTATGGAGGGGGAAGGATGGCCAAAAGAATAAAAAGTAGGGCTTATAGTACCAATAAGAAAGAAAGAGAGAGATGAGGTAATAGGGAAATACAGAGGAGTGACATTAATGCCTTTTCTATACAAAGTGTATACGGCGATTCTGGCGGAGAAGTTAAGGGAAGAATGGAGGAGAAAGAGTTAATACGAGTTATATCGTACTGGATAATCAGACAGGATTTAAAAAAGAAAAAGGGACGATATATTTGTACTGAACTATATATGAAATAGACAGAGAGAAAAGAGGAAGGAATGGTAGTAATGTTCGTGGATCTTAGGGCAGCATTGATACGATGAATAGGGAAATTTTAATAGAAGCAAAGAGAAAGAGGAAGCTGAAAGAAGAATTGATAAAGAGAGTGAGGGAGGTGATAAGAAAAACGAAAAAGTAGGGTCGAGATAGGATAAGATCTGGGAGAAGGTTTCTGGACGGCAAGAGAAGTGATAAGGGTGCCCGCTGAGCTCCTTGCTGTTCAACTTTTTGATAGTGAATCTGGAAGAAAAAATGGGAAAAGTGAAACAGAGGACATGAGGATGAGAAAAGAAGAGTATTTACTGGCATACACTGTTGATATGGTTATAAAAGTACGATGCAAAGTAAAGAAGAAATGACGAGTATGATGGATAAATTGGAAGCATATTTAAAAAGAAAAGATTTGGAATTGAATACAGAAAAGACAAAGATCATGAGGTTGAGAAAAGGAGGTAGAAAAAGTGCGAATGGTGGTGGAGGGAGAAAAGAATTGAGGTGAAAGAATTTACCTGGGGTACACAATGCAGACAAACAGGAGACAGGAGACTCATATAAAAGAAAGGATAAAGAACGGCGGGAATAGGGCAAGTATGGGAAATAGGAAATTTGAGAAAGACTGGGAAAGGAGAATTTGACTATTTATGATTTGGCCGATTATAAATGAGGAAATATGGGGTTGGGAAGAGAGGAGGGAATGGAAAAATTACAGTATAGATTTTGGGATGGGTATTAGGAATGGAAAGAAGAACACCAGGATATATGGCGAGAGAAGAGCTGCGAAAAGATAAATTATGGAGTAAAGCAGCGAGAAGAGCGTAGAGATTTGAGAAGAGGCTGTAGGAGGAGTATGAGAGCAGGATAGGTTTTAGGAATGCTGAAAGGAAATAAAGAAAAAGTGGAAAAAGAGAGGGGAAACATCTGGATAAGAAAAGGAGTGGAATGATGGGCTAAGAAGATGGGGAATAGAAGAGGGAGAATTGAGAGAAATAGAGGATGAGGAAAGAAGGGAGAAAGAAATACAGAAATCAGAGAGTTGAGAAAGTATAGAGGGGCTAATTACAATAGATACAACAGGATAAAGGGGATTCGGATACCAGCGTATTTGAAAAAGAAGTGGGGGGGGATAGCCAGGTTCAGGCTGGAGAATGAAATGAGAGAACACGTATTAATAAGGGGAATTATAAAGGGGAGATGAAAGGAATAGATATATGTAGGATGTGTGGTTACGAGATGGTATCATGGGAGCATGTGTGGGAAAAATGTAGAGTGTGGGAGAAAGACGAAAGGAAAAGCTGGTAGGAAATGGGTTGTAACCCTAAGGGGAAACAATAAATATCATATAAATATTCTAGTAAATACCATATCATATAAATATTCTAGTAAATTCGTTCACTTTTCTAATTTACACTTTGTTTTAAAATACGTAAAACGTACGGCAACTGTTCTCTATTTTCAGTTTCCCGTTTCCTATATTCCATTAATTGTGCGAAGCCTCTTAGAATTCTGAACGCGACAATTTGAAAACATGAAATTTATTTCTTTAAGATGTTAATTTTGCTCGTGCGTTTTAGTTACTCTGTGAGACATATTTTCGGATATTTTCTAAATATTTTGTAAGTATTTTATTTATTTTTGCTTTCTAATAATTTACGAACTGAAAGAGAATGTTCCTTGTTATAAAATATTTAATTGCCTTGAAAAGGGCAGATTAATTATTTCTTTTATAATAGGTGTTCAAAATGTCCACCGTTCATATAATGCATGCCTTTATGCGTCTTAATAAATTTTCTTGTTCAGTTCACTATGGAGATAGGGAATGATAGATTGAATTTTTAGGATGTTACAGTGAGTTAGGGATAATAAGTTGATAGAGTTCAATTAGTACCACAAACCGACTTTTTCGGGTAGATATTTAAATTTTTGATCACAGCATTCTGTTTCTCAAAAAATAGGTACGCGGGACTAGTTGATAGGATATTTTTACTTTTGAATCCTAAATTTCACCTTGATAATTTTTGTTTCATTATTAAAGTATTGTTAGAGAATGATTATCCATTGAACTTTATATTTGAGAATATTAACAATCGTTTGAAGAAAATTATTATGGCTAGAAATAGGAAGAGTGTTGTTAATGATGATAGGGTGGAAACAGTGCAGTATTCGTGGTTCACTGTTCCTTTCATTCGTGGTATTACTGAGAAATTTAGCAAATTGAATAACGAGCGTATGAGGGTATTGTTCTATTGTTCTATAGAATATGCAATAAATTGCGACAATTCATTAGGGTACATAAAGGCCCCTTTACCGCGTGACAAGAAGTTGTTTATAAGATCTCGTATAAGAGTTGCGATGCAAATAATGTGGGACAGACGTGTAGATAGCTAAAGTCAAGAATCACGGAGCATAAGAATCACATCAGATGGAACACTCTACTCGTAATGTCATAACGGAGCATCGGTTACAAGAAGGCCATGATTTCGATTGGGAGAACGTTACAATACTGGACGAGGATCCTCATTACAGAAAGAGATTAATTTCGGAGATGATATTCATCAGGAGACAGATGCACGGACTCAACTTGCAGACGGACATGGAGGGGCTTCTCAAGGCCTACCTCCTGATTATATTAGACAAGTTATAAAGACTTGTGTTGTTGTCACGTTTAGTCAGTCAGTGTCGTTCGTGCGCAGTAATGAGTCTTTCTGGCGTGATTTTTTATTACTTTCAAACTTTTATTTTCATGGAATTGATTAATGTTTCAATGCAAAATTTTTCATTTAAGCTTCAATAATACTAGCTAAAACTAAAAGTGACTTACTGTGTCTGACATTGACTGGCCAAAAAATGTCGAGAACCGGTTTTTGAATAATTCATAGTAATGTTTGCGATATAGTTTGTGATTTGTGATCAGGGTGAGCGTCCTTATTTTCGAGATATTTAATTATAATCTTAAGATTTTTGATAAATTAGTTTTTTATATTCTCTTTTTCCATTATTTTCTTTTTTTCGTTTATTTTTCTTTTTTATTTTTCTTTCATTCTTTTTTGGTTTAATTCTGGCATTTAAATTCTCGAGGTAGGGGAGCTCACCATGATAGGATAATTTTTATTCATAGTTTATATATGTTAGTTTGTGTTGTCTCTGAGGAGGGCTCAAAAGTGAGCCGAAACATGTAAGCGCGTTTTAATGAATAAAGAAGTTTCACACTTTATAGATATATTATTTGCGCGACGTGTTCTGCACTTGACTCCTACTGCTCATATCCTTTCCAGTTCTTTGATTTATAAGGAATCTTGATTAGTTTGATTTGTAATACGGATTTCCTTATTTACATATAAGATGTCTAAATCTTTATGTATCTCCTTGTTTATCATAAATCAAGGAGCATTGATTAGTATTCTCAGCAATTTAAATTTGAAGCGTTACAGGATTTCTGTTAGATTTGGCTGCCGAGCTCCAGAGCTGTATGCCATAGATCCATATCGGTTTTAGTATTATGGATTTATTTATGGATTTATACAGTAGAAGTTTATTTTCGACTGAGAGTTTGGATTCAGGTCCAATTAACCAGTATATCTTACGGCCTGATATCAAGTTGTTTTCGCTTGGTAAAGATGTGTTTTTGCCATGTTAATCGGCGATCTAGATGCATACCGAGGTATTTAACTTCATTCAATTGTGGTATTATCTGATTGTTTACATGTTATAGGCGGGCTAATAGCTCTTCTTATCGTAAATGTTTTCCAACTATTTTTGTATTTCATTTAGATGACTGTAATAGCTGTGCAACAGTTATAGCATTACATTTGAGGCCACAATTGCAGTGTCATCAGCATACGTTGCAGATAGTACTTGAGGTGTTGTAGAAAAGTCATTACTATAACATTGGGCCGAGGACGCTACTCTGCGGTATCCCTGCTCGGATTTGACGTAATTTGTGTAATCTAGTAATTTAACTAAAAAATGCCTGTCTCCAAATATGATTTGAGGATCAAATAAAAGTTGTTAGACAGACTTTTTTATTACTCATATATATATATATACAGGGTGGGCCATCTATTGGTACGTTTTTAAAAATGCGATCAAATGAGCATACATTGATATTTTTTATTAATTTTTTTTTTGTTGTGAAGCTAAAAGTATCCGCGTCAAGAATGAAAAA
>NW_017305672.1:1924235-1948092 GCF_001594115.1 Trachymyrmex septentrionalis
TCTAAGAATACTTCCGAGCATACTTTTTTGTGTTAAAAACTATTTTGGATTTGTTGACTTCTGTAAACTCGTTCCACCGTAGCGTATCTGAAACCAAATTGATAATTTGGTATCAGATTTTCTTTGTTTATGATTGGTAGTAGCCTCTTAAGCAGTAATTTTTTAAGTACTTTGGATACCATTGGCAATAAACTTATTGGGTGTGATTCCTTCAGTACTTTTCCCTGACTTGGGAATCATTATGATTTTCGTCACTTTCCACTGGAGTGGAAAGAAGCTGATTCTTAGGACTGTGTTAAGTAATTGCGTCAGGTATTTGTAACCTATATCTGGTAGTTCTTATAGAATTTTATCAGTTATTAAATCGTATCGTGGACTTTTCTTACGATCTGATTCTGTTCTGATAATTTGTTTGACTTCTTTAATAATAAATTATTATCTATCTCTGTTTCTTGCTGACATGCCTCATTAAGAAATTGAGTATAATATTTAGCGATAAATCGCTGTTTATACGAGTTTTTAACTTGCATAATATGCATATATGGGACGGTGAGCATCCTCGATCGACACAGCTCAGAAATTGTCAAGTTCGGAAAATGGACGTCTGGGCTGGAATTATGAGTACAAAAATATTAGACCCAGTAATTCTTCTTCAAATACACTAAATGGTGTATCGAAAATGCAATTTCTGACAAAAAAATCTGCCAGACTTTTTAGGAGAAATACCTTTATTAAATAGAAATAACATTATAATTCAACTAGATGGTGCTGGGCAACATAATGTCAGAATTGTCACAAATTATTTAAATCAACAATTTCTTGGGCGTTGGATAGGCAGCCGATACGGCTCGATATGTTGGCCTGCAAAATTTTCGGATCTCAATCCGCTGGATTTTTTTTGTGAGGATTGCAAAAAGGTCATTTACTGACTTCGTGAGTCGAAGAATTAAATGACAAGCTTCACTACGCTATTTGGGCTTCAAGAATGAAGTTATGGAAAAAACTCAGGAAAATTTGTTAAAGCGCATAAGAGCATGCATTACAATGGACGATGGACATTTTGAACACCTGTTATAAAGAAAATAATTAATCTACCCTTTTCAAGGCAAATATTTTATTAGGGAACATTCTCTTTCAGTTCGTAAATTATTAGAAAGCAAAAATAAACAAAATACTTACAAAATATTTAGAAAATGTACCGATGTCTCACAGAGTAACGCGCGGACAATTAATTTATATTAACTTCTTTTTTTTTAAATAAATTTCATGTTTTCAAATTGCCGCGTTCAGAATTCTAAGAGGTTTCGCACAATTAACGGAATATAGGGAAACTGAAAATAGAGAACAGTTGTCAATTACGTATTTTAAAACAAAGTGCAAATTAGAAAAGTGTGAACAAGTTTACTAGAACATTTATAATTTAAATTATAAACACTATGGTATATTCGTTGACTTTTGTAATTGTCACTTCGTTTTAACATACACAATCGATTACTGTATCTTTAATTGTGTGTAGCCGTTAAGAGTTTATCTAGATAAACTTGCAAGCCGCATAAAAGTACATTAGAAAAATTATCCAATCGTATTTCTATTATAAAGACGGGTAATACTCAAGAATTGTGTCCTGCTCGCCGATTTTGATGAAATTAGACTTATTCAATACGGTTTTGCATGAAACAAAAGAATCTGACAAAAAAGTGTCGCTCTGCCTCGTGAAATATTAAACGTTAAAGTTTACGACTATTTATATTAGGGAATCTTCACTACTTTACAAACAAATTCACCATTTCAAAAATTATTTTATAATCTTTTTTGTTTTTAAAATAGTGAATTTGTTATTAAATCATTTGTTTTAGGGCAGAGAAAGCTGGTTACTTAAAATTTATATCTTTCTTTTGTATGGATTAAAATTTAAATCCAGCATTTCGGTAATACTCAAAAATTGTGTCCTCTGCTCGCCGATTTTGATGAAATTAGGTTTATTCAATGCGGTTTTGCATCGGTCTGACATATTTCCTAACCTAAATAGTCGTGAATTTTAACACTTAATATCTTGGTTCGCGGGGCAGAGCGACACTTTTTTTTGCCAAATTCTTTTATTTCATGCAAAACTACGTTCAATAAGCTTAATTTCATCAAAATCGGCGAGCAGGACACGATTCCTGAGTATTGCTAAGACGGGAGCTGCGTGAATTGCACTCACTGCATCTATAACCAAGAAAATAAGTTATTTGCCGTCCGTAAACACAAGTTGTGTTGTTGTGTTTACGGACTTACAGATGTGTTTCTTTCTTTGTGTAATTTTTAATCGCCTAATAATCAATCATTGGTGATTATTAGTGATTAAATCTGTTAATAAATTTCTCGTTTTATCAAGGGAGTGTAAATCGAAATGTGAATATGGTGAAACGTGACACAATTTACAATTGCAAAATCACATCGTGGAAACATGTGACTTAATCTACATGATTTTATCTACGTACTTAAAAGACATTTAATATTTGAGTGATAAAAATGTATAGTAAATAATTGTGTCGAGCACTATTATGGTGCATCCAAAGTTATTCCTACTTCTTTTTCAAGAAGCTAGAATAAAATCATTGAACAAGGTAATAACAATTTTATAATTAACATAATAGCACAGTGTATGCAGCAGCGCAACTCTCTGACATCTTTGATGTTAGTGTTAGCCAAAATGGAGTGCGCATGCGTGAAATAAGTAAGTTACCTAGCGTTGTCACGGTTACCACTTAAACTTCTTTCTCTTTTCATCCTTTTTTTACTCTGTAAAATTCCTCGCAAAACTCACTAGATTTATTTGCATCGCAATCCAACGAATTCGTTGAAGTGCTATTGTAGGAACAATATATTGGAGCATATTAGAGCATGCAACACGAATAAATCTAATATTGCGATGAAATAATTTAAACTTTATAAAAATTAATAAAAATAAATTGTAAATATAGAAAAATAAAGAAAAAATATAGAAAATTAGGAAAAAAATTAAATTAACTTAAAAAATGTATATTTGTATAAAGAAATATTATGTAATTATATATCTATGAAAATGTTATGAGAAAGCTGATATAAAAGAAATTTATACATATATATCCAAAAAATAAGTTTAAAATACAATAAATAAAAAGAAATCCTTTTTGCTCGATTTTCTATGTTACTTTTTGTTCACTTTTTCACTTTATCACTTTTTCACAAAAATTAGACCAATCTCTCGAGATTTCTCATATAACATTTCATTAAATGGACAATACACGTAATAGTTCCCTCTAAATTTCTACCATTCTCTAAACCATGTATGCTTGAAAGACAAATGTTTAAATGGAACATTGAAACGCTTATTTAAATAGATAGAGAAAGAGAGAATAATAAAAAAAAGGAAGAAAAGAGACGGGGCAACGTACTTATTTCACGCATGCGCACTCCATTTTAGCTAAAATCAGGAGAGTTGCGCTACTGTATATACTGTGATAATAGTAAACTTTTAAAATACATTTAGCTCGTTTTAAACATTCATAACTCTTTGAATGCTAGAAGCGCGATCGCGTTTCTCATAAAACTTCTCATAAATACGTAATAAATGCTATGAGCGCGATAGCACAGATAAAATTGTTAGAGAAATTTTTGTAAAAATTTTTGAAAAATTATACATTAATTGCCACAAGTATTATAACGCCTATTGACATACAATTAAGTCTAACAAGTATTTCAGTACGTCGAATTGCAAAAACCGATCTTAGAATTTGACGTACTGAAATAACAAAAATTAATTGTACGAATTATGTTAATAATAGTTTTATAATGCTTATCGCACGTAATTATTGTCTAATTTCATTCTTTTACAACATTTCTTTAACAATTTTATCAATGTAATTAAAAAACAATCCGATCAAAGGGATCAATATTCATTTTAATTTTATCATTTTAATTTATAATTTAACGAAATTAGTATATTTAAAGTATATGAAAGGTAAACAGAGTGTGGTAAAAGGAAAAAATAAGATAGCGTGTTTTTATAAACGTGCGAATGCGTCCGATCAGTGTGCGCCCCGAGCGTAAAGAGCCCGCGTCTAACCGTAAGCGACGCCTCTGCCCATCTCCTGTATACTAATTATTTCTTCTTGTAATTTAAAAACTAAGCGTCGGATGTAAATGGAAAATTGTCTTAGAATTCGATTAGGAATACATCTCTTCAAGGACACCTGGGTTGTTCTGAATTACTCTGTATATACACGCACGCACGCACGCACGCACGCACGCACGCACGCACGCACGCACGCACGCACGCACGCACGCACGCACGCACGCACGCACGCACGCACGCACGCACGCCAGATATTTACTTATACATGTTTAATGATTGTAATATTTTATAACCGTTTATATCATGTACGATTTTATATATAGTATATACTAGCAGATTTATTAAATTTAAAATGTTTGAAGGTGGCTAAACAATTACCAAATATAAATGTCTACTTATTTACATATAAATTTTAAATATATGACTTGCGTTAACATCTATTGTTGTGGCTGTATGCTCTCCATTATTTATATTTTGTAAAGATTTATTAACCGAGTATTTACAATTGTCTAAGTCTTACATACATATTCTAACCAATTTCAACTTATTGAAGGTATATTCCTGGTTGAAAACCGACATATGCGCATTAAATTGGAGACATCATAAAAAATTCTATGTCCGTACTGTATGTACTGTATCTACTCGTACTTACTGGTCTGGCCACCTGAAGTGGCCGTCATTTTTCATCGAAATTGCGAGAAAAAATTGTGCTATCTCACATTATTTCATTCTACAGTGGCTATAAGTTGCAGCTCTATAGAGACGCTCTATAAGCAATATAAGTTTCACAATTTTTGACGAACATTCTGACACGTTCTGGCGACTACGATTAAAATTTAGAACACGTCAAAATTTAGTCTAATCATAAATATTACGTCAGTAAGTCCATGGCCACGCATCATGCATTTAAATAAAAGCATAATGTATTATATATTTTCGTTATGCGTTTAAATAGAATGGATGACAAATGTCGGACCAATCACAAACTGGAGAGAAGATGGCCAGACCACAGATTAAAGGATCTCTAATTATAGGAAAATTAGTGCATATAAGTTCTGCCAATAAAAATGGCGCTATAATATTCTATCAGTGTTAAGAAAAAAAGTAACGAAAAAGTAATGATTCGTTACATTTTGAATGACAATAATTGTAACGAGTTACTTTTGCAAATCAATAATGAGTGCATCTAGAAGCACGACCGATCATTGAATGCTCAGTAAGCGATCGTACTTCTGGATGGACGTAATGAATAACGATAACGAGTTACTTTATAGGAAAAAAAACCGATTATAGTAATGAGTTTTTTTATGAGGTAACGTTGTTCTGCATATATATACCGTAAAAAAATTATAAGATGGAACTGCTCGCAATGAAGTAAATCAATTTAATTTCAAAGTCGATAGTATCAGGTATCAGTATATGATACTGATTAGTCGATAGTATTAGGTATCAGTATATGATACTGAGTATCAGGCTGCTCCTCGCTCTGATAAAGTGGACTGCAAGGTTCATGAAACGTTGGCATTTCAAGAATGGATTTGGATACGGAGGAAATCTACGAAACGCATAATCTTTATATAGAAAGCACCCGTGACAGCCTCAAGAACATGTATATGTTTTAAGAGGGCTTGTATTGTAGTTTTTGTGAAAAAAACTTTTTCAAAAACGAATAAAAGTTTTATTTTTTATTTGGTAATTTGCATACTTTAGTTTATACTTCGTCGATTTGATATATTGTAGGAGAGAGCGTCCTGAATGATTTCCCGCAGAAATTGAATTAAGTAGGGGACGCAATAATTTACTAGGAGATATAGTAAATTAAAGTTCCATAATATGTAGAGTATATAATAGTGAAGTTTATATATGTGTGTATACCATACTAATCTCTTGAAGAATGTAAGAAAATCAGAAAATTACGAAAAGTTACAAGTATTTTGTAAACAGTCGACGTAGTTCTCGCAATTAACAGTTTTCAGTATGCGATTATACGAATTTCTAAAGCCGATGTTCATAGTCAATTCTTATATTCAAGATCATCTTAAATTCAGTCTTGAGATGTTAATCAGAGAGTCGCATTTTAGCGCCTTAAGACATTACTTAAGACGATCTTGAAATAAGAATAGATTACCGACCCAAATTTTGTTAATGATAAGAATAAATAAGGGTCCTCGTTCTGCGTTATAAAGTGCATGCATGGAGGCAGCATGTGTCGTCCTCCGCAAGAGGGCGGCACTGTCCTCAAAAAATATAATCTAACCTAATTCATATTTTAATATTGGATAGTTTTCGCTTTGCATATACTTTACAACACAAAACGAGAGCTACTCAATACTAAAATATGGGTTGAGTTAAGTTATACTTTTGCCGCAAGAGGGTGGCACGTACTGCCTCCACGCATACATTTTCCAACGCGAAATGAAGTCCACCCCATCTCCCCTTCCTACCTAGGAACATATAATCGTGGCTGCGTTCGAAAATATCACCCGGGTGTTGCTGTGCATCATCTTATCCTAGTTTAACATTAGGTGAATAATAAGGATAAAAGGATATACAGCGGTACTCGAGTGATGTTTCCGAACGCAGCCCATGATGCAAAAAGACATATGTATCATAGCGCATAATAATGGCGGCACGATGAACGGAGCCAATGAAATTTGGATCCAAATACACTCGCGCAATTTGAACACGAAATAATCACATATAGTCATACATACCTAAAATGTTTGAAAAAATAATGTAAAAATACTTGGAATAATACAAATGTGCAAAAATGCCTTTGTAATGAGAGAATTATTTCTTTGATTTTAATTATTTTATTTAAAAGTAATAACACAAGTGCTAGTACAAATATTACGAGTAATTTCGTATGCTACTATTTCCCAATTGCTTGATGCTAATGAATAAAACATGAACCAATGGACAATGCACAATCAGATTATCAACTTTTAATGTAGCACAGATACAAATATTTCTATATCTAATTACAAACTATTATTACAATCACAATAAATCACGTTGCACATGATATTTTGTGATTTTATAATAAAATCGAGTTATAGATCATATAAAATTCAAATCTATGTAACATACGATAATTTAACGGCGATGCGAATGCACGCTACTTTTTTAAGAGAATTGATCATAAAAATATTCGAAGAAATAGAAAAAAATCGAGATTGAGGCGTCTGAACTTTAACAATATTTAATTAATTTATGTAAAAGAAATAATCTGTGATTATTAACGCTAAATTCTTGCTCGATTTATTTGTCTATTTATTACAATACTGAACATTTTTATTCAGATAAAATTTAAATCTTAAAAAAATATATTAATTTCGGAAATATCAGTACAGTCAGAAGTACAGTCAACTCTGAAGATTATAAAGTTACCGTAAAATAAAAAAAATTAAAAAAGTAGATAGGAAAAACGAGCAAAAAAAGATTTAATTTAAAAATATATTATATATATATATTGTAATATATAATATTTCAATTTACCTCACAAATTAATATTCGATGTCATATATTGTATGTTATATAGAGCATGAAACGTTTCGACTAAGTCTTCATAACCCAAATTGAATCACAAAATTTTAAAATTAATATAAAATATTTAAACGTTGGATGAACTCTAAAAATAAAATTATAAAGTATATACGTAATTCATGTCGCAATAAATATCATACAAATTGTCAAAAGAAATCAAGACTATTTCATCGTTGGACAGCGAGAAAGAGCAGAGTCAATTAATAAATTATGTGTGTAGTCAAAGATTGATTTAAATATATATCGCAATCTGTATAAAAAATATCTACAAAATGTATTATCTGTATAAAAGATAACATCAATTATACGATAAAAGAATTGTGAAAAAATGTATTACAATTTCTTTCAAAATTACCGTAAAATGTATTACGATTTCTTAAAATATATCAATGATTATCGCGTAATTTATCAATTCCTATCATATACCAAATCTTAACACAATCACTTGATTGATCACTTTATAAATACTTAATAGCTATACGCGGCTGTTTTTATATCAATTATTGACCAGATTAACTATTAAATTCTGACTGTTCAGATTCAAATAAATAATGTATGTAGGGTAAGACCGCCCAAGACTGCACACATTTTCTTTGAAGCTATGTAACTTGTATAAAGATCCGAGTTTGTACAAGTGGTGCTTTAAATTATTCCTTACACTTTAAACTAAAAATTTTTCAAGTATCAATTTAATACTATCACTTGTTTTTACAGGAGAATAATTCTACTAAGAAGGGAAAAATGCGAACTCTTGAGCAAAGGGTCTTCTCAAGAGTTCGCATTAGTTCGTACTATGAAAAAAGTGTGACTTATTAGAAAAATAATGTTATAATTAAAGTAAAAATAGCATTTATTTTTCATTAAAAAGACATGTTTATACGAGGGTCGTTTGAAAAGTCCGTGCAAAGTCACTGCTGATGGCACTACTGGCGCGTATCAAGGTTAGATTTAGTTAGTAGCATCTCTTGGAGGAACACACACCAAGTTACAGCCAGATCGGTCTATTTGTTTGTGTTTGGCATTCATTTGAATCGAGGAAGTCGAGGGGGGTTTGTTTCTGCAATCACGTCCTCGTTTCCATAAAATCTTTTTCCCGCCAGCCATTTCTTCATATTGGGGAACAAATAGTAGTCCGAGGGAGCCAAGTCTGGAGAATAGGGGGGATGTGAGACGAGTTGGAACCCTAATTCCATTAATTTTGCGACCACAACTGCTGAGGTGTGAGCTGGTGCGTTATTGAAAATCCCTCGACTTCCTCGATTCAAATGAATGCCAAACACAAACAAATAGACCGATCTGGCTGTAACTTGGTGTGTGTTCCTCCAAGAGATGCTACTAACTAAATCTAACCTTGATACGCGCCAGTAGTGCCATCAGCAGTGACTTTGCACGGACTTTTCAAACGACCCTCGTAAATATCTGAGTGTATTTTATATACAGACTTTACACAAATAAGTTTTCGATCAACGATCGATCCCGGCGCAATCGGTATGGGCCCAGAGCCAGCAGCTCTGGCACTGAATCCAATTTTCACCAAATTTAGAATTTAAATAAAGACTATTACCGATATTCAAAATATACCAAAATATGTTACCGATAATCAGTGTCTGCCAGCTGCTCATATGCGAACTTTCGAACTGTTCTCAAGTGCGAATTCTTGAGTCATCGTGTCACTTATTACTTTTAATATAACTTTTAATATAAAAATTACTTTTAATATAAAAATTACACAGACTCACAAAAAATGTATCCTGTGCTGGGATGGAGACCATGCTATTCTTATGTATTTTGAGTCGCTGAATACGAATTTGACATCAAAATAGGTCTATCCAAGATAAATTTTCAATCTAGAGCGAAAAAATGACCATTTTTCTCATTTTTTCGCTCTAGATTGAAAATTTGCCTTGGATGGTCCTATTTTATCAGATTCGTATTCAGCGACTCAAAATACATAAGAATAGGTGGGTGTCTCCACTCCAGTACAGGGTACTTTTTTTGTGGGCCTGTGTTATTGTAGATATTAAATAAATATATCACTAAATGTGAAGCAGAAACGTGCATGCAACAATATATATAGTACAGATTCATAAAGCAACAATTTGATGTAGAAATCGACTAATTTATTCATAAAACAATATAGAAAGAAAATGATCAAAATCACAAAATTTCAAATATCTTTTTTATTCCTGCAATGATCACAACGATTTTTTATACACAGATTGGCAAACTAAAAGGCGCATTCTGTGTAAAATACAGCTCTTACGATCTAATAGTTTTGTCATAAAGCTCAATGCGAATTCTCAAGCAATGCACACTTCTGGGCGGTCTTATTCTACATATTTCACTGAAAATATATTTTGTCGTTATGATTTGGATATCTTTCTGCTAGTACGTATATATCGTATCATGGCAGCCATATTACTTTTGAGCATTTGGACCCAATTCTTATTGATCGAGACAACTGCGCATATGTTGATACACCTTTCTTTTTACATCATGCATATGATTTGCACACATTTAAAAATAAAACTGTCTTATTCGTTTGAAATAGATTTTTTTCCACAAAAACAAGTTCCCTCTTAATACATAGTATACATCTTTTTATAATTAGGTTTGCTCATTACTAAAAAAAGTCCGCGGTTTATCGATTAACTGTATAGCCTACGAGTCACTTAGCTGTAAAAATAGTTTGCTGTAAAAATTTCATTAAAATACAATAAGTTTTCTAAGAGATATACAAATTTTAGTTTTAAAGTCAATATGTCCTCAAATACCTGACGCACTCTAATAAGTGTAATCAGACTCAATCGAAATAAATCAATATAATTGTATAAATATTGCCTTTATGAGCCAACACAAGATGACAGTGTGTAAATGTATTTTATTCAATAAGAAATATAAAATATATACTTTTCGATTCGGATCCTCTTCAGTAAATACGCTATAATCCGGGAGCTAGTGACGATTTTATTTATGTGATTTGATGCTGAAATTTTGTATGCTAGTTTAGGAAAAGAAAAAAGTCAATGCCTAGTTGTCCGGATCGGCCACTATACAGAACCGCATTCCGTCAAAGTCGTCAAAAAACCCGATGCACAAACGTCGTTTGATACAGCCTGAAACTTCATTGAGTAGTAGTTTGAACACTAAAAAGTATTATAGTAATGACAATGCCTGGCTGCGCAAAGCGGTTGCGCAATTTGCCTGGTTGCGGGTCAAAGATGTCAAAAAATGAGATGTCCTTACGTCATTTGATACAGGTTAATCTTTTTTGAAGGTAATATATACAGATCCTAAAGAGTGTAAAAAAGAGTGCCTGGCTGCCCCCAGGCAAAAGTCAGCTGGCAGCCTATTGAAGACGTGCTCGGATGGTTTAAATAACCGGTGCATTGCGAAGCAAAGCCAACTTTATCGTATAATATTATTAGCTCAGAAGAATTAAATTCTTTTTTTGCATTTCGAAGGCAAAAGTGATCATAAAATTGTATTTGTTTGCGGGAAGTTGTTCGAATTGACGTATTATACAATATACTAAATGTCCTGACCGCCAACGGATTTGGAAAACTTTCCAGTTTCAAAAAACTGATTAAAAATACGATTTTTCAAAAATATCTCAGAAAATTCATTTTATCGAAATAAAGGTCATTATTAAAAAGAAAGCTGATAAAATTACGAACAATTTCATTTTTTATTGAGAGTTGTACGATCAATACTTTTCGTGACAGAATTTTTTGAAGAATGTTGTATTTTTGTTCATTTCGAGAATGAAGCGATTTTTCATACTTTTTTCATAAATATCTCAGATCTGGATGCTTTTTGTACAAAGTACTTGTTATCAAAATTGAAGGTTACTGAACTCCCTACAAAATCATTTTTTATTCGTCCTTATACGATCAATAATTTCCAAGATACAGTTTTAAGAACGTTTCCCTTTATTAAAAAAAAAAATTTTTTTTTTTAATTTTATGTAAATACCTCGGATTCAGCTGCGTATTTATTATCAAATCAAAAGATTTTTTAATTTTATAAAATCATTTTTTTTTAACTTTATACGATAAATACTTGCCGAGATATAAATAAATTTTCTCAGATTGTAAAACATTTTAACGAATAACTTACTTGTAACTTATCATATGTAAAAAAATATACATAAACAGTTTTAAAACTTATAGAATTAGCTTGAAAATTTTTTTGTTCAACTTCGTACGATTAATAGTTCCCGAGATATGGCGTTTCAAAAATATTATGAGATCCTCAATTTATGTTCAAATGAGTTTATTAAAGGTATTTATGAATACAGGTTATGACATTTTCCACCGTCCGTCACAAGGGTCGTTTGACCTGACTGGCAATAGCGCGGCATATTTTCATCCTCTGTGTCCTCTCGACGCGGGCATGTCGGCGCTTATCGCGATTTCCGAGCGGTTTCTATTATTGCGTTTCGCGAAATTTTATTATTTCTTCTTTTTACAAGTTTCTTTAGGACTTTATTATCAGCGGTTATGAGAAATAGTTTATACGATGAAGCTTCGTCTCACCACCTCCACGGACGTCAAGGAAGATGCGTATCGGAGACACGAGGTCACAGGAGAGGGTAGCGCGCAGATGACACCGCTTTAATTTTTTGCGATAACATTCTGTTTAGGAGCGTATGATCCTGTTGACGAATTCCTTCAAGGCACTTGTTAAAGAGGAAACGACTCGAGTGGCATAAGGGGACGGATCCACTCTGCGCCATAAACCAAGCAGGAGACCCCGCTGACGGTGCCGCAAGGGAACCACTGCAGGGAGCGAAAGTTCAATACAGAAGAGAAAACTTTCCAACGGAGGGACCCATCAAGTCCTAAAGGCCCTCTGCCCGAATAATGCAGAAGAAAATCTTGCGAGCAGCCGCAAAAAATGCCAACCATCAGTCATATTCCCACGTGCAAGGATACAGAGCGTGCGACGCAATAGCGACTCGCGAGGGCGCACGGGATCCGCGAGAGGACTCTCGATCAATCGGGCGCGATAAAGCTTATCATGTGGGCCTGTAGTACTTGCATGCTCCCAAAAGAATCTCGGGTTTGGTCACAGAGTAATAGAAAGGAGTAAAATCTCTGCAGTTTACTGTGGTCTCCGTAGCGGCATAAAAATTCGTGGCGCTTCTGTCGCTGACAATATCGTTTATCCGATTGTGATGGAAGTGGAAGTATGACATTCACAATTGCAACATTATCGAAGTAAAAATAACGCGAGTTAAAAATAACTCAGTGAAAAATAAAAAATAAATATCATAGTAAAAGGGTGCTGTACTGTATTAACTTGTACCACAGGCAAACAAGTGCAAAGAAAGAAAAATTTTTTTTAAAGCATTGAAGGTTATACTTTTAAAAGTTTGTAAGATAATTGTTGAGTTTAGCCTCTTTATTTCCAATGTTGATAAAATTAGGTTCATTCAACACGTTCTTGCACGAAATCAATCTATTCTAGCAAAAGAAATGTTCTGCCCCGCGGATCGAGGTATTAATAGGTTTAAGTTGACGACTATTTAGGTTAGGAAATCTGTCACATCGATGGCAGACTAATATAAAGGGACATGAAAACATATAAGTGAGACTAGAATAAGTATTTTTTGCATCGATTTTTAAGAGGATGTGGCTAAAACTGAACAATTACCTTCGATTCTTTCATTTCTGTAGTTTAAATATTCGCGCCATAGAAGACGATAAGGTCTTCGGCTATAACAGGGTCACTACCCACGAAAAAAAATTGGGGATCGTATTTCGAACGAAAAAGCTATGGAGATTTATTCCTTTCTATTACTCCGTAGGCCCGATACTTGTGCTATGGCGAGCTCGAGAGCGAGATATGCGAGGACACAATTCCAGGGCATTCCGAGCAATTGCTACGATGTCCTGTGTGTAAGGAACCGCTAGAAGAGAATTCCGTGATGAGACGAGCGCAGCGTCCGGTATTGTAAAGCCGATTTCTAGATCAGAGAAATCGCTCTTATCCGCAAGTATTTCATTTCATTGACTCTGTTATTGTAACGAGTAACTGCATCGCCATAACAGGTACGCAGTGCGTGATCGTACCATCGCCCGATCTTGTTCAAGTTTCGTAATTTCTTGTTCTAGAATCTCGTCGTAATAGTTCTCGTCATTCTCGTGTCGAGCTCGAGATCGCAGAATTTTGTACGCGTTAAGCACGACTACTCGTAATTACCACTGCGATTATCGCATTCCGATTATTTTCTTTAATTCGATAATTATGATATCAACGATTCATAGAGTTACTCTAAAATTGGA
Source organism: Trachymyrmex septentrionalis (assembly GCF_001594115.1). Taxonomy (NCBI): domain Eukaryota; kingdom Metazoa; phylum Arthropoda; class Insecta; order Hymenoptera; family Formicidae; genus Trachymyrmex; species Trachymyrmex septentrionalis. The sequence continues at coordinate 1,938,171 of NW_017305672.1, forward strand.
AATACCGCCGAGATAGAAAACCTGCGTATCTACTATCACGTGTCGAAAATTTATATGGATCGCTTCCGAAATTAATCTTTTAAAATCTTTTATTAAGTAGTTTTTTCTTCGTCTAAAATCTTGACATTTTCAATCAAAATCATGCTGATGACAGATTCTATGTTTTGTTATTATAGAATGTGGTGTTCCAATTTATGTGATTTTTATGTTCATTTATGCATGTTTTCAAACATCTACCTGTTTGGCCCATATACTCGTATGATGCTTCACAATCTCGACAATCAATCTTATATATAAAGTCTGTATCAGATAACTTTGGACGAATGTCTTTATGACTCCTGATGAACTAAGATTATTAATCCCTTTATATGCTATGTGTATTGAGGAGTCTTTTTTTAAAAAATTTCCTGATCTTTTCCGATAAAAGTTATATAAAAGGGATTGTGAAAAACTTATTAATTTTTTCTTCATTATTGTCCGTTGACTTATCCGTAGGTGTTACCTTGATTATTGCATTGCTTAAATTTTTTTGACAACCTATTTTTTATTTCAGAAAATATGAGTTTCAGTGAATATCGATTGTTTAAAATCTTTTAATTAATTCCAAGAAAGAGTGACATGCTCTCTCGTGCCTGGCGCTCAATTATCAGTATTGAAAGTTAAGAATAATTGGAATCAAATTATTTGATATATTGCTAAATATAGGATTATGATTATCGGCGAAACCGTAAAGAATTATGATCACAAACGCACGACGAAATTGCACCACGCTCGTGAGTGCGGTTACAAGGTATATAATCAAATTGAAAAAAATAATTTAACAGATTGAAGGATTCTTCCTATATGAAATAAATAACAATAAATAAAGGGCAAAGTAAGGGCAACACATTTCTTTAAAAAAAAAGTCACATAATTAAAAGAATAAATTACAAATAGAGAAAAGTAAAATTAAAGAAATATATAATAAAAAATAATAAATCAAAAATAAATAAATAATAAATAATAAAAACACAGTTAAAATTTCAACAAGTTTTGGCTACCCGGATTGAGCCCTCTTCAGACATTAACATATTGAAAAAATCGTTATACAAAATCAATTATCGCATATTCATTACATTAGCAGTTCGGGTGAGTCTTGATGTAAAACTCGATATTATTTCCATACGATTGAACAGTCAAATGTATTTCAAATATCTTGGAAAAGTTCTAGTTGATAAAAAAAATAAAAAGACTTCTTACAAAAAAATACACGCAAATAAATTAACATACCGGAAATATAATAAGAAATAAAAACTCACCAAAAATCATATGTAAATTATTCAAACAAGTGTGTCCATATAAAAATAAAAAAACTTTTAAAATATATAAAGAAAAGTGGAACGCAGATGTGTAAGACGGACATTATGCGATTACGTATGCTCGCTGCTGCGGATCACCACGGACTGAGAGAAGAAACGGACTGTCAGTATCGAAAAGTCAAACTTTATTTACAATAGGTATATATGCCTTATGAAGATCTTCGGTGTCAGTTTGTAAATTCAAACTATTTTTCTGCTTCTTAATATTGAATATCTCGAAAATAAAGCGTTTCCTATAGCAAGGCTCTTCATTTAAAATTTTAACATTATCCCATTGGAAATCATGATCATACTGTAGCCTGTGCTCCGTTATGACAGAACGGACAGAAATGTTATGTCTAATATGATTACGATGTTCTGTAATTCTGATTTTTAATTGTCTGCCCGTCTGTCCAACGTACGACGCATCACAATTATTGCACGATATCTTATAGACTACATTGCTCTTAGATGTATGGGGACAAATATCCTTTTGTACTTTAATATATTTACCCATTTTATTTAGGACTATGAAAAGATACCCTGATGTCGTTTTTATTGAACCGTTTAAATTTGACTGTGTGAAGAGGAATAAATGGTACCGTAAGCCAAGATGCAGAATCGTTCGTACAGACAGTGTTAACTTTTACAGTGTTAAATCTTTATGTGCTGTGTGTCTATTTTTAATTAAAGTTTTAATACGTTGATTAACTGTGTCAAAAATAAAAATCAATGGATAGTCATTATCTAGTAAAATGTTAATAATAAAAGTCAAATTTTTTATATGAAACATAAAGTCAGAAAGAAGAAAAGCTCTGTCAACTAGCGAGAAAATTGTGCCTTTCTTTTGTGAAATAGGATGATTTGAGTTGAAATTTAAAAACCTTCCTGAAAAGGTTGGTTTACGGTACCAATCCAAAATAAAACGATTTCTGTTGATAGATATAGTGATACCCAGAAAATTTATCCAATCTCCTCCTATTTCTGTAGTGAATTGAAGACGCGGATGAAATGAATTGAATTGTTATAGTAAAACATCAATTTTTAAGGGAGAAACCGCGATACAAATATATCATCTATATATCTATAATAAAACAAAATATCCAGATTCAACGACATCAAGGACACCGTCTCTAATCTCCTCATTACTAGATCCGCCATTACAGGTAATAAAGAAGAGCCCATGAGAGTGCCGAAGCTTTGCTTATAAATTTTATTATCAAATGAAAAAAAGATAAAATCTAAATCAAACTGTATCGTTCCCAAAAACTCATTCTTAGGCAGAGAGTAATCCTTGGAAATAAAACACCATTGCTCATTCACACAATCAACCGCTATCTCTATTAAAACATTCGTAAAAAGTGATGTAACGTCTAATGAAATTAATTTATGATCACCTGTGATGTATAATCTTTTTAATTTTTCAACTAATTGAAAGCTATTTTTGATGTAACTGTCTGCTTTAGGAATAGTCTTAAATAACATATTATGCAAATATGTAGCCAATGAATATAGCGGATTGCCTATTGATGAGACAATGATTCTGAGAGGACAACCAGATTTGTGAATCTTCGGCAATCCATAGACTCTCGGAAGTAATCCGTCACTGCAATATAACGCTTTGTACTCAGAGTCATTGATATAACCTTTCGTTTTCCATTTAGTGAGCATAGACCTTAAAGCTGTCGTAAGTTTCTTGGTAGGATCTTTCTTAATAGGAACATACGTGTCTGAGTCACCTAATAATGTATTCATTTTATTCATGTATGCGTCTTTGTCCATAGCAACCGTGATGTTACCTTTGTCAGTGTGAAAATAATGTTAGGAAAAAAATAATATTCGCACTTTTCTCAAAGTTTACATATATTTACATACAATCCTAGTTGCGTATTACACTCCAAAATTTATTTTTGGAAAAACAATTTCGAGAAAAATTGCTTTTTTTCAACATTTTTTCAACTTTTTTATAAATATCTCAATTTTTAAAGGACTTACGTCAAAAATAAAATATACCAAATTAAAGCTTATAAAATTTCTTATAAAATGCTTTTTTTTCTTCTCTCTCCGTTAATTTTGTGCAAGATACAATTGTTTGAAGAAAAAGTTTTCTGCGATGATTTTTTGAAACGTTCTTAAAATCCAGATCTGAGATATTTACGAAAAAAGTGTGAAAAATCGCTTCATTCTCGAAATGACCAAAAATACAACATTCTTTAAAAAATTCTGTCGCGAAAAGTATTGATCGTACAATCTTCAATAAAAAATGAAATTGTTCGTAATTTTATCAGCTTTCTTTTTGATAATGACTTTTATTTCGATAAAATGAATACTTTCTGAGATATTTTTGCAATGGTATCCTGACTATGGACTTTGCGGACCTTACTAGCAGCAAACTTTCGCAGTCCAAAAATCCAGTAATACGCGTTACATTAGCAAATAAACTTCACATGTCACTCATTGAAGGGTACTCTATCAGATTATTTTGACAAAATCATCATCTTACTTTTTGGTCATTACGTGACGGTTAGTCAGTTAGTCATGTGAATTCTCCAGTCTATCCGTGATCACCGATCTCTGTGTGTCGTATTCCAATTAATATATCTCCTGTGCTCGTTAATCTTCGTTTTTAAAGGCCTGCTCGTTTGCCCCATATAGGACTCGTTACAATCCTTACATACTATTTTGTAAACTACATTAGTATGTATCAAAACAGGAAGGAGCGCCGAGTGGCTTGCCGCTCAGTGCGATTGACTCGTGATCTGTGGATCCGGATTCGATCCCACTTGTGCCCCATATATGCGATTTTTTGCGTACGCCGTTCGGATTCAGCGTTAAACTGTAGGTCCTCTCGAGACTTGACAAACTCTAAGGCTTAAGGAATAAGAATGTAAACCACTACTAAATGCAAAAATATCAAGCAAACCTCTCCCCAAAGAGGCTCCAAAGCTAAATTAATACGCATGGTACTGTGATCCTTCAAAAAATGGGATCGGAAAACCAAACTTGGGAAATATACTAAGAAACTAATGGCTCCACACAGAACGCGGCAACGCTTGCGGCGGAAATTGTTGCACTAGTCTATAATTCTATGTTCTCAAGTCGGCCCCACTTTGCAAAACTTCTAGAAATAATGTAATACTACTTCCGTGGGGCAAAAGTTGGCTTTTATCGCACGGTGGAAATTATATATCTATTACTTCCGAGTAAACAAGATGTTGATTGGCTGTCGCGCCAATTTCCGCGTTGCCACGTTCTGTGTGCAGGAGCCATAAGACAAAACAGGAAGTTTATCTTTAAATACCTTAATGAATTTCCATAAATTGTCACCTTTGCATGCCATACTAAAGTTAGAAACCTTCTTAAAAAATCTTTTTATTTTTTCAGATATCTTAGATAAAAATACAATAAAAGTACAGAAAAAGTACAAAAAAATACCTGCAGTTGATGTCATGTTTATTTTTGTTGATATTATCGGAATTGTGTTGGTTAATTTCGAATTTTTTAATTGTTTCCTAGTAGTATTGAAAATTAATCCTAACGGGTATTCATTACTTAATAAGATTTTGGTGATTTTATCGAAATTTTCCTTATGAAACTTAGGATGAGGTAATAGAAGAACCCTATCCACCAAGCTCACCACCCAGCTTCTGACTCAATGGATGTTGAGAAAAATAATTTAAATAGCAACCAGAGAAGCTCGATTTATGGTATAAATCATATGTAAGTACATTGTTATCCTTAATTATAGATATCACCTCCAAGAAATTTAAAGAGTTGTCACCTTTTTCAATGATAAATTTCAATCTAGGATGATATTCAGTAAATGTTCTAAACAGCTCATCTAACATATATGATTTTTGTTAATGGCTATGGCAACAACATCCACATATCTTACATAAAAGGATGGTGTTATTGACAATTTACTGAGAGAAATTTCTTCTAAATTTTGCATCATTATATCGGATACGATGGGAGATAATATATGGTGAATCCATTGGCGCATCGAAGGTTTGTTTGGAAAATTTGTTAAGCATAAAAAAGGTGGAATCTAGTACTAATTTTAGTGCTCTAATTAATTCATCTTCAGCGGTCACCGTATTATTTCTAATGAGTTTCCATCTTTTATTAATGCGCTTTATCGCCAGATCGAGTCATTCGTGAATAAAGACAATACATCTAATGATAAGGTATGTCATCCTCCAGAATATTAAGATTAAAAATATTTGTTGTTAATTGGAAACTGTTGCCTATGAAATCGGGCGCTCCTTGGCAGGAGGGGAAGTGGGCTGAAACTCGCTTCGCGTGAAAAGACGTACGTCCCTAGCAGGAGAGAAGATGGAATGGAACTCCCTTCGCGTGGAAAGTCGTATTTCCTTAAGGGGTTGCTATCGATGTAACGCTCATTGCGTATTTTTCCAACTATTTCATTTCTCTTAGACAGAATAAAAAATTATAGCTTTGGAAAAGTATAAACCTGTATGAAAATCCCCAAAAAATTGTAAATTACAGTTTTCTATTTACCACGTAGGTTTCTTCATTATACAAAAATGAATTCAACTATATATTCAAATAAAAAGCATTTTCCCACATTTGAATAATTTATAAGAATATCATGAGACTTTCAAATTATGATTTTGAAGCTTATAAGAGAAATGACAGGAAAAGTATGATGAATGCACATAACCTCGCATTTATGTGATATATAGAATATGACAGAGCAAGAATGTACGTAACGATTTATTTAATGTATGTAATGTATGTTTTTTTGATGTACATACGTAATATTTTATTTGGAATTAAAAATCTGTTTTATCGATATCGATCGAATTCGATCATCGCTCCCCTTAATCAATTCAGATTTTAGTCGATAAATTTTGTCATATACTCGTAAAAAATTTTTTTTATTTCCCGAAATTAAGATTATGTTTTTTATTTCTTACATCAAAAACAACTTATAAGGAAAATTTCAGATCAATCGCGAGCAGGAATTCATTCGGAACTACACCCAAAATTTTTTTTCATTTTTAATATACAGTTCTCAGTTTTTTAATTATTCTTATGTTTAAATTAATTTATAGTTTTACAATTTATTAATTACAATCCGCGATGAAAAACACTCATTTTTATCGTTACTTTTTATAATAACGATTTAATGATTTTGCAATTTTTTATGACGGTAATAATGACGAATTAAAAGCTAAGTTTGGGAAGAAGTCATTTTTAAAAGTAACTTGTCACCATCGCCATTGTTTATTGAAAAAAGTAACCCATTACTTGTAACGAGTTAAAATAAAGAGTAAAAGTAACAAGTCGACGCGTTTATTAAATAACGTTATTAAATAATGAGTTATTTTTTTTAATAAATAATGCGTAATAGTGACAAGTTATCTTTAAAAGTGATTTTCCTAATCTTAGCTTTTGGTTAGTCATTACAATAACTGTTTCCATTCCAATTTATGATTGGATTGATGAGAGGAAAGTCCCCTATTATGAGATAAGCGCCTAATATGAAATAGCGGTATTTCCGCTAAATTAATATCGCTATCTATTGGTTCCACCATGAATTTATTGTTCTTAGATTGAAAATCATTTAGTAGAAAATTCATTATTAAATTAGAGTTATTGTTGTCGTTATATTCTATAATAACCATTTGGCAATAATATTGCAGTTTTTTATGTGGTAACAATAACTAACCAAAAGCTAAGATTAGGAAAATAACTTTCAAAGATAACTTGTCACTATTACGCATAATTTATTTAAAAAAGTAACTCGTTATTTGTAACGCGTCGACTTATTACTTTTACTTTTTATTTTAACTTGTTACAAGTAATGGGTTACTTTTTTTAATAAACAATGCGTGATGGTGACAAGTTATTTTTAAAAATGACTTCTTCCCAAACTTAGCTTTTAATTCGTTATTATTACCATGACAAAAAATTGCAAAATCATTATCAAATCGTTATTATAAAAAGTAACGATAAAAATAAGTGTTATTCATTTTTCGTGCCTGTAGTCGTTGCAAAAAAAGATTTTAAAATTTGGATGTCTTCAAGTTTCATTGAGATGAGCTTTTAAACCTTGTTTATTATTTAATAAGTACATATTTAGCAATAAATTCTTCATGTGATGATAAAGTACGATCATATTAATAGAAAAATATGTTGAAAATATGTTGAATTGCTTAATTTCAGACGTTAGATTTGATGATCGTAAAATAGTAAAGCGTGAAAATCATAATATGAAATATCTAGCGTATTTCTAATATGAAATAACCTATGCTTCTATGTCATAGTGAAAATCGTTGCTGAAGTATAAATGTTATTGTACAATAATAAAAAGGACAATCGAAATAAATATCGAGTTGTTTATACTTGTTTCTACGATGCTTGGTTTCAACTACATGAAGACGAGTCAGCTAAGTATAATGGAATCGCATACTCATTTTGCATGTACACTGATTGTGTTTATTTGTATTTTAAAAACATTAAATAAAGTTTTTTAATTGTAATACTGATGTACTATGCGTTTCATTGTCGATTTCTCGGGACATCTCATATTAGGAGCACAATTTTTTGACTTTGCAATTTGCTCACTTTTTACATTTCTTTAATTTATAAAAAAAATAAAATTTGAATGAAATTTTACATAACATTATCTTAAAGCTTATTAAATTCCCTTCAAAATGACCTATTATTTTTTTTAATTCTGCCCATAGATTTCTAGTATTTACCCAAAATAAACTCTCATAATAGGGATCTTTCCTCTACGCATCGGATATTTTACAATTTTTGATAACTCATATGTGATATTGACGGGATTCGAACCCAAGACTTCTGAAATGATAAACAAACCTATCTATTTAAAGAATAAATTTAATTGACAATGGGATTGCTTGAATCGATGATATATACATATACAAGTATACTTTGTGTATAGTGTTGAGATAAAGTGAATTACTGAATCTTGTTTGATTTGCGCGAGACATGATCGAAACAAGTCAAATAACATTGGAATACCAAATTGAACAAGAATGTGATTATAGTGTATTTCAATCTCTCTTACGCAATAAAAATGTTTAATTAACTATTGTATTATAACTTTTTAGGCTTCCACGGGTATTATCTCCAAAGATACCAGAAAATTTGCGGGTTATCGCCGTATTTTCATCCTCTGAGGATAAAAAACTTATTCATTTTGTGATTCCAAAAGGCACAATGGGCCAAATACAGCCGTTGTATTTTACTTTCGATGTTGAAAAAACCTCGCGAGAAGATCTAATAGGAATTTGAGATTATGATGTCAATCTCCACTTGAAAAACAATATGATCGAGTTACAATCATTAATACATAATCAACTCTTTTTGCCGTTCTCTACTTTATTGAAATATACCTGATACAAATCCGGATAGTTAGAGAATCGACCATCAGATTTTGAGAATCCTGCTGAATTTTGTTTCACTTATATTACATTGTCTGTATATTATATAAAGATATTTCATTTATATTATATTATGTGCATGATGTACAAAAATTATATGTTTCAAACATTTTTTCACAGAACTCCATTATTGTAACAATTGTGTCAAAAATAAATGAATTATTTCTTATTATTTGCAATTCGTTTCTTTTGAAGATCACTCAAGGACATTTTGATGATCTTATTTGTTTCATTTAATCAATTTTGAAAAGGTTTTTAATTTTTTTTAGGAAGCGTTTCATGCGATATTGATTAATACCTGTTAAATGTTCAGCGCCCTCTAATGATCAAGAAAAGCAATTTGGGCAAAAAATAAAATATACATTACACTCTTTTTTACACAGTTTTGACTCCTCTACACGATCACTTTCATCGAGATCAATTCTTTACATCTAAAAACGTTTCCTTATTGGTCCTTTTGTCTCGTTTATGTTTTTTCGATTACAAGTAAAAATATAACAGCAGAAAGTAAACGTTTCTTGCGGGAATCAAAAGCGAAAGACAAAGAAATCCACGAGATGTGTACATACGTAATTCAGATGATGAAACATTGTTATGTTCCGCAGAACAAAAAACTTTTCTGATTAAATCTATTAAAATTCTAGTTAAGATAATCGGAATTCTGATTGATTTAATCAGAATCTTCTAGTTTATTTATATTCAACTAAACATTTTTTTCAGTAAATATATAGCTATGATGATGCATGTCCTTCTGATATATGACTTCTGTGTTCTATCACTTATTCACTGTATTCACTTGAGTTCTTTTTTTTTCTTTTCTCTAAGCGCCTTCACACGTACAAATGTATACGATCAAAGTCATCACGAAATGCTTACGTCTTACACTACGTCGTACACTATTAAAAAAACTCAAAATGTAAAGGACTAAGTCTTAGGAGTGCAATTTGAAATGAACTCGAATCAAGTAAAAAAGAATAATTAAATAAAACACATGAATAACTTCAATGTAATACAATGTACTCTAAAATTTATTGTAGTCAAAATCAAAGGTTAACTGATTTGTAATTAAATGTATTAATATTAGAGATAATATTCATTCAACTATGAGAAGAGTGATTTGAACTACTATATTATATTATATATATA
>NW_017305672.1:1948176-1949680 GCF_001594115.1 Trachymyrmex septentrionalis
ATATATATATATATATATAGTATATACTACTATATTATATTATATATATTATATTTTGAACTATAGTTTATTGAACATTAATAATTCTGCATAAAAGATCAAATAAATTATAGAGAAAAGTACATTGAAGTAATTAATTAATTACGTATAAATTCAATGATGGGGCGGTACAATCATAAGCATATTTACAAAGTTGATTAAATCACAGGGGGTTCGCCACGGGTGTAATTTTTGGACAAGGGCTAGGTAATTCAGCGGCAATCCAAACGAAATTTTAAGTAAACCAATTAATTTTTGGTAAGTCTATATAATTTTTAGCGTTCTCAGGTAATCTTGAGTAATCTAATAGGAAATCCTAAGTAATCTAAAGATAATATCAAATAATCTGTAGATAATTCTAGGTATTCTTAAAGTAATCTCAGATAATCCGAGGTATAAATCTAAGGTAATCTTCAATTTTTGAAGTTATTGAACGTCATAGACGAGCCTTTTGTATTTTTTTACAATGATATATTTTCAATTAATTTTTGACGTAAAAAAATTAAGTTTGTATAAAAATTGCTTTTTTATAATCTAGGAATTGAAATCCTACTACTAGTTAACGAAACCTATTCCACCAATCCGAATCAGAGTAATCGAGGGGCGATTAGTATAAAAATCGCGGTTCCGCGGCCCTCGGTGTGATTTTTCTCTGAGTTTTGGGAAGCTATAGTTGTCGGGATCTTTGAAAGCAGTTTCATCCAATTCTCGAAGCCCTTTTTTTCAAAGTCAGTGCTAAAGAAACATCACCAGCCTTGCACATCCTGCCCGGAGGACTTCCAACGATAAGCATCTCAATAGTAAGTCAGTATACGTAGGCTGCTGGAAAAGTTTCTGCAAACAATATGAAAAAAAAACATGTAAAATTCGGTAAATGGCTTTATTGTTTTTCGAAATATTCGCCTTTAAGCTCGATACATTTTTGCATACGCTCGAAGCAATTTTCGAAGCATTTTTTCCACTCTAAGGCTGTAACCTCAAAAATCAGTGTACGAAATGTTTTAACAGCTGCTTCAGGCGACTCAAATCGCTCACCACACATCTTATTTTTAATGTTTGGGAACAAAAAGAAGTCATTAGGTGATAAATCAGGTGAATACGGACAATGAGTCATCAATTCGACATTATTACTGGATAAAAAATCAACGGTTTGACGTGCTGTGTGACAGCTGGCGTTGTTATGATGAAGGATGATGCGACAATTTCAGTTTGTTCTACGCAATTCATTTATGACTTCTGGCAAACAAATTGTTGTATACCAATCAGTATTTACAGTCCTTTGATCCTCTAAAGTCACGGTTGTCACATGTCCGGTATAACCGAAGAAACAAGCAATCATTTGCTTGGCAGCACTGCGTGAACGAACAACTTTTGTTGGTTTCGGTTCATTTTGAAATATCCAAACAGTGGATTGTTGTTTACTTTCGGGCTCATACGAATAGATCCATGTTTCGTCCCCAGTAAC
>NW_017305672.1:1950645-1968961 GCF_001594115.1 Trachymyrmex septentrionalis
ATGGAATGAGAACAATCCACAAGAGATCCTATAGACTCCATTACATCCAGAAAAATGCACCGTTTGGTGCGGTTTACACGCTGGTGGCATCATCGGACCTTATTTCTTCAAAAATGAGGCCGGAGCTCGCGTTACGGTCAATGGAGATCGTTACCGCACCATGATCAATGATTTTTTATTTGAAAATATGGATGACATTGATCCGGACGAGATGTGGTTTCAACAGGATGGCGCTACGTGCCACACGTCGACCGCAACCATCGACTTATTGAAATCAAAATTTGGCGATAAGTTGATTTCGAGAAATGGAACTGTCAATTGGCCTCCAAGGTCGTGCGATTTGACCCCTCTCGATTATTTCCTCTGGGGCTACGTCAAGTCACTGGTTTATGCTGATAAACCAGCAACAATTGACGCCTTGGAGGACAACATTGTTCGTGTTATTCGTGACACACGGCCGGCACTGCTCGAAAAAGTCACTCAAAATTGGACGTCCAGAATGCGCTTCGTCAAGAACAGCCGCGGTGGCCATATGCCCGAAATCATTTTCAATTGTTAATGCCATACATTGATCTTTCGAATAAAAAAAAATTTTTGATTATAATTGCATTTTTGTGCTAGTTTTTACAGTTGTAAGTTCTATCGGGCTTAAAAAAACACCCTTTACAAGAAAATAAAAACATTGCAGTCCGTCCACGTTATAATTTCAATCTGTCGCCATCGCCTCACGATAATTGTCCGCCCCCTGTCGACCGGTCGTTCGTGTCCGCTAACGCTATCATCATCCGAGGAAAATCAAGCCGAATCCTCTCAAATTCACTCACCAAAACCTCTTCCTCTTTTTATTCTCTCGCTATTCTTTCCGTAACTCCTCCCTTCTGCCACACGATACCTTCACGCACGCACGCACGCACGCACGCACGCGCGCACGCACGCACGCATAAATGCGTGCATATACTTTAGAATAGAGAACCAAAAATTGTATTTTTTTTCTATTACTCAAGAAAATGTATCCGAATATTCCCTTTTATTATACCATTATTAAATTAACTTCTCGGTTGTCATTTATTTAAATATAACCTCTCCTTATATTCGTTAGCTCTCCCGCGGTCTCTCTCCCACTTCGCCCGCTCCCCGGTCACTTCGATTAAGTTCCATGATCGAAAGTCGGGGCATACGGCTGTACTGGCACAACTGGCGTTAAAGTGCGCCTTTCTGGCACACTGACCCAGTTTGGGCCCTTCAACTTAAAAATATGTCTGATTCGTATGTCCGTTTAGCGGAGCACAAGCAGAAGTTTCCACTTCGTCCTCCGTTCGACCCCCGGCTCGTTAGGAGCCTCAAGACGAAGCGAAGTGCCTCCCGATTCGCGTCGGTCCTTCCCCACGGCTCCCTTGCGATCCGGAGCCTGGACACGACCAAATCGGTCAATAATTTGGTTCCTGCTGCGTTTGCCCCTCAGTTCTATGCATACGGAATTTGGACGTAACAGTTTTAATCATGAATTTGATTGGGCAAATGTTCAAATTCTTTCTTAAGGAAAGATTTCTTAATAAACGCTTAAATTCAGACATGCTTTATATGTACATGCAGAAGAATGGACTTAATTTAAAAACAGACACAAAATATTTGCATTACTCATATGTTTCCTTATTAAACACATTAAAACAATCATTGTTATTATTATTTATTATCTCTCTTATTATCTCTCTTATTATTATTTATTATCATTGCTTATTTATAAGTTCCCTTATCACTTTGTAACGTTCTATTTCAAACGACACGACAAGATGAACTGACACGACATTAATCCGAGGGACGATTTGTTAATTTATATCTCATGAAAATTGTGAATCAATGTTTGTGAATTTCTTTGTTTTCCCGTTAAGATGAGTAACACGATTGTTACTGATTTTTAAATATTTAACTAACAGTGAAATGATAATAATTTATATAGTGTATTGATTACTGCATTTCTGCGAATGACTTTCAACGTGGTATTATATTCTTGCTAAAGATGACTCCAAAGTGAGCCGAATATAATAAATGAAGACAACCGCCAACACTTGAGTATTATTTATATCTCTTAACTCTTCGCTCTTACAACAGCGTCAGACTCTCATTAGCTTTGTTCTAAATTTCTAATTATTATATTTATATTCAATTAGATATTGTTTTGTTAGTATTAAAAAATCTCAAACGTTACGTAGTCAAATTTGTTACTATCTCTACAGGTTGTTTGGAAATTCAACCGACTACACTCGTGGACAGATAGAGTGGACTAAACTTCTTAATAGCTTATTTTCTCATATTGGTAAAAATAGTTTCCAATAACAAAATGCAGTACTAAAAAGTTGATAAAAAATTCTGAAAAAATTTTAAGAAATCTATTCAATTTTTAATAATTAATATCTTATTAACTATTGATAAAATTGCAAAATGGTAAAGGATTTTCGATTCAATTTAGCGCTCTACCTGCTCACGAATGTGGTTGGTTGAATTTCCGAACACCCTACACATAATACGTATACACATAATACGTATTCTGTTTACGAAATTTTTTTTTGTGTTCCTGCAATAAATATTTGTTTTGTAAAATTGCGTTTTTTTTCTTAAGCAGGAAACCTAAAATCGATATTCTCGAAGATATTCATCATAGTGGTCTATAAAGATATTCTAGAGTGATCTGAAGAAATAATACTGTATGTACTTATATAAGATAATCCTAGATGAGCAAAGTAAATTTCAAAAAATCTCGGATAATCTTAGAAAATATGACATAATTTTAAATACTCTAAGGTAATCTTGGATAATTTGAAGTAGTATTTGATAATCTGGAATAATTTGAGGTAGTATTAGGTAATCTTAAGTAATACGAGATAATTTAAAGATAATCCGTATCAAGGGTAATTTTTGTATACTATAACCACTCGTGACTAACTCCCCGCTAAATCATTATTGATAGTAAATGAAAATAAATGTAACATAAAAGTAACAGGAACTCAATATATAAGTTATTAATGGTATTTTATTTTGATTTAGAACGAGGGAGTGTTTTGCATAGCTATCAACAGATAACGCGTGTATTCGTAAGAGAGATTCAACATTCATCTGTATAAAGCGGAGATGTTTAAATTATTTAAATCATTTTCATGACACACTCTCACTACATCATGGCGATAATCATTTTTTTCAGGGCGACTACTAATTAATCGATCTATATGATAGAAAGTTTTAATGATTGATTAAATTACTTTACGAAGTAATGGGATCAAATAAATTTAATAAATTGTCCTATTAGATAAATTGTTAAATTAGTTTCACTCGAAGACAAAATCAATTTTACTCTGAAATTGTTACTATCAACAATTTATTATATAAGTTCCCGTTATTTTGTAGAATAATTCAGTCAAATATTAAAATCAATCTATTTTATTGTACATTTATTTCATTATGCTGATAAAATTATTTTAATTGATGATACAATTAAGTACCAACCACATTGATGACCTACAGTTAAGATCGTGTACTAACCCAGTGAGAAATGGTAATAGAATCGACATCGAATCGATGGCAATTCGATGTCGAAATCATCAAATCGATGTTGATTCGACATCGATTTCATTGTTATTTCTCACTGGATAATTATTATTATTATTATTAGGAACTCGTTAGCTCATTGCCGCAAATACCAAATCCCGCCACTGTTCCCGTCCCTGAGCAAGATCCGTCCATTTGTGACCCTCGTACCCCATTTCGTTAAGGTCCATTCTAATATTATCTTCCCATCTACGGATAATAGTTTAGTTAATTTAACTCTTATAAAAAACACACCGAACTAGGCATTGGCGGTCCGAAATAACACTCAAATTAAGTGTTAATCCTCAAGATGAAGGTTTATTTGAAAATTAACACTCAATTTGTCATTTCGGGCCGCTAACACCTAGTTCGGTGTATTTTTTCGTAAGGGAATAAATATTTTACAGAATTAATTCAATGTTTATTAAACACAAAATAAATATTAAAGGTTAAAATATTTCTTGACACAACCCGATAGTTATGCCATATTTAGCGCTCTGAGATTGAGTTGGTTTACCTCAATTCGAGTTAATTTAACTAATCATTTTTATCATGTATCATTTTTTGCGTGTTTTATTTATACGTGTAATGAAATATGTTCCTCGTAAAAGGGCATGTCATGCAGTAAATAATCGGATACTCTTTTTGTAGAATGATGCAACGCCCCTTCATGTCTTTTGGTATGATCTGTAAAAGATTAGTATGGTTCTGATTCGATTTGGTATCTGACTTGCAAGGATACAGAGTAGGAAGGAGTCGCTAGGATAAAAGCAGATTTTCTCGTCGTACAGTCGAGAAGACCTCGCGTCACTTTAAGAGACAGTCATTCACTGTCAGCGAAATACAAATCTCTTCATCTTCTCTCTTCCGCATCGACCGCATAGGAATTATTGTCCGACAATTTAAGCGCAGTGTCCATTATTAAAAACGCCATCGCAGATCGATATCAATGACCCGGAGCGAAAATCGGTTCGCGAGAACTCTCGTGTCTCAAGAAAAATCTCAAGGTTGATTCCGTGGATGCTCCTTCGTTTTACGATCACAATGCGCGGCGCCACGAAAGCGTTTCCTGCTCCACGATCAATAAAACCATCTCCCATACCCCTTGCAGAACGCAAACGCAAAGTACACACGAGGACGCAAGAGAGTGGCAGTGTGCACTATGTACACTATGTATGTGCACTATGTATGTGTGGATGTACTGTAAGCCACGTATGTGTGCTGTGACAAACCCACGCCACGAGAAATACGCCTCATACATCATCATCATCACACTACTACTACTATTACTACTACTACTACTACTACTACTACTACTACTACCACTATTCTCCAGAAAAAAAAAGGATGAAAATTTAGCCAAAGTTAATTTCTCACAACTCTCCTCCCGTCTCTTTGGTATAGACTGATTTCTTTTTTTCTTTCTTTAGCAGCATATAAAAACGAGACAGAAAAAACGCGGAAAAAATGGATGTTCCGAATGCAGAAAGAAAAAAAAACAAAGGAGGAGAAGAGAGGAAAAATATAAGGGGAAAAGTATATTTGTCATGCAAGGGAAGATCTGTAAACGAAGTAACAAGAGTCGCGCAAAGTGTTAGCAGATATATCGACGTAAAGTTGAGAGAAAAGTAAACGAGTGGACTAGTTGACGCACTAGTCGAGTAACGAATTATTAATATCCTACTTGAAGTTATGGAATGTTTTGTAGAAGTGAGATATTCCGCGTAAGTATCTGATTCGCGGACACACGAATAAAACCGTAATATTACATTAATAGGAAGACAACACTTTTCCGATCCCCGGAGACCTTCACCCCTGGGCGTATTCCGTCCGCAGAAACGCTTCGTGACGTAGCTAACACTCCCCAGTATTCTAATTACGCACTTTCGCATCACGTTCACCATATACTCATTAACACCCATTTTTATTCGAGGGTCTATTTCACGATTTCGCTTCTTCCCATTACAATTCGCAATCCTCTCGAAAAAAAAAGATATTGAAAAAAAAAAAGAAAGAGAGAGAGTGTGAAAGAGACTAATTGATTGATTGATTGAGCGTTTATTGCAGTTCTAGGGCGAGCCCTCTAAAAACTGTGTGTACACAAGTTACAATAAGCAGTACAATAAGGAGATTATAAATTTAACAACGATATCAAAAAGATAAGCAATGAATACTAATATTACGTACGACAATAGAGATAAAGATGAAAATGAAAAATATAAAAAAATAAAAAATAAAAATAAACGTAATAGTAAAAGTGAATAAAGTAAGGGTAAGTAAGCAGAATTTAGGGCTTATAGATAATAATAGCTTAAGGCATAGAGTTAATTGCATAAAGAGCAAAAAAATGCAAGCAAAACAATATTGAAACTTAAACGCGAATTAGAATGATACTCTAGCGTTCTCCGCGACACTGCAGATGACAGAAGAGGGTGCTTGAAAGAAGAGAGACTCCGATTCCTTGATCCTATAATATTAGATTAAGTAAAAAGTCATCGCGTATTTTTTAGCTCAAAGTTGTATATACAATATCTTCGTCAATAATGAATGAAATTCAAATTTAAAAAAAGGGTTTTAAAGCTTGAAATCTCTACTTTTAAAAGCTTATCACATTTTTTAAGTTTATATGAGTTTGATAATTTTTACATACCAAAAACTACGAGCTGAAAAAGACGAAAAATTTTTTTCTCACTTTGTAGATTTGTAACGTGTCGAAAACGAATTTGAGAAAATTTTCGATTACCTATCGTGAAAGCTTGATACTTTCCCTACAAAATCGTTTTTTTTTTTTTAATATTCCTACGACTTTTGATGACTTTTTACCTAATACTAGGAAGAGGGTTCTATGTTGAAAAAGCGGCATGAATAAATGAGCATTGGTAAGATGATGGGAATAAGATCAAGAGGAGAGACACGGGAAGTGGCTCGAGGTCTCGGACAGAAATTTAGTTTATCGGCCAGGTAGCTCGAAGAGTCCCGAACTTAAAGATTGAATATAGAAAACAGCCAAACTGATATTCTCTTCTATCATCCGCGGTTAACCAACCCAGTAAACCATAATAGTGTGATATATGGTCGTCTTTACGCAGACTGAATATGAAACGCACGCATGCATTCATCAAACGCTTGAGCCTGAGTCTCTGCTGATCTGTCAGATCTATGAAGGCTGCTGAACAGTAATCGAAGAAAATGAGAGAGAGAGAGAGAGAGAGAGAGAGAGAGAGAGAGAGAGAGAGAAATAAATAGTATATTTATTGAGCGCTATTTATTGAGTGTTCTAGAATGAGGATCCTTTCAAGATAGATCGCTAGGATATACAGATTTACAACATAATTGTCCCTAACAGAAACAATAAAATTAACAAAATATACAAAACAAAGATTTAAAAAAATAAAAAAGAAAGAATTCAGCACAAATAAGCAAAGAAGGCTATATTCAAGGTTATATTCAAAACGAGTCTTTTAATGTCTTAATATATATATTTTTTTTGCATGAATCTTATAACTTTCAGTTGAAACAAACTATGATTATTTGTCAGACTTGAAACACACAGTCCTAAATTAAAGCTGGAGTAAATTCTTTACGGTGTTTTAAAGATGATCATTAGCATCATTATTGTTAAATATTATTTGTCAATTTGTGTACTCCATGTATGTACTCCAGCTTTAATTTAGGACTGTGTTTCAAGTCCGACAAATAATATCATAGTTTGTTTCAACTGAAAGTTATAAGATTCATGCAAAAAAAGAATTTACGATATTTTAAAGATGTTCAACGTAAAGGTATAGATAATTGTTCGCAGCTCGAGTTCGTTGCATCACACATCTCAATATGAACGGCCTACAGGTTTATCATTTCGCGAAATTACCCATTCACATCGTTATTGTCGTCGCTTCTGGCGCACCGCCAAACGCGAAGCTTGGTTCTCGCGATGAAACATGTCGACATCGAATTTATAATGCAAACATATGTGCACGCGAGACGTGGCAGTGATAGCGATCGACACGCGGCATGATTATTCTTTCTCGTTTTGTTTCGTTTACATCCATTACACAAAACGTGCAATTGTGATTCATGGCCAGCAAATCTTGCCAAAATGGATTACGCTTTCCGCAAATATGACACAGGCGATTTTCGAACATGACGTAAGTTCGCAGAATGCAATCCGGTACATAGTTGTAACTTTTCTTGTCGGAGACTCCACTATTATACCGGAGATCGATTGCCATCAAAATTGTATCTTGTAGTGCATTCTTTAAAAAAAGAAAATTATCAAGATTTATACAATGCAGGATGTCCGGTAAGTTTTGACATAGAACTCATATGTAAGTAGAGTGGACTAAATTGAATAAAAAATCCTCTATTGTTTTGCAATTTTCGCTATTTTTTTTAGTTACTTATGAGCAAAATGTCTAAAATCGATACGTAAAACAAATTTAGGATATCTTTAAAAAGTTCTTTAAAAAAATCTTTAAGATATTTCATAAAAAACTCAGAAAAATATTTTAAAGTTGCCTTATGCGTCGAATTTATCCACTTATTCGACAATATTTAGAAATTAATATCTTGTTAACTATTGTGAAAATTGCAAAATGGTAGAGGACTTTTCGAGTCAGTTTAGTCCGCTCCATCTACATAAGCGTTTTATCAAAACTTACAGGACACTATATACTTTTGATAGGCAATCGATCTCCGGCAAGATAATAGTGGAATCTCTGGCAGGAAGAGGATGAGTTTTTTAATTCAGCATAAATCTACCGCATTTTTATCGGACGACTGACAACATGGCGTTTCCGATGGACGCTTGATAGTCTACTTTGAAGAAAATTGAATCAAAATAGTGACAAAACTGAATTCAATTTAATGTGTCAATTTACAATAAATGTCATAAATTAATTTTTAAACTAAAACTTTAAACAATGATTAATAAGATACCTCATATTTTTGGTCAAAGCTATATATTTTTACATATTTCCTGCATAATCACTCTACTATACATATTTCAATTGAAATTCTATAATTTCTAGAAATTTTTAGATAATCGAAAATGTGCTTTAAAATCTATATTAAAATATAAAGGCACTATTTTTGAAAATAAATTATCAATTTTTATGTGCTTAACACGTTTAATTAATAATAAATCCATATCACTGTTGTTGGTCATTGAAGATGAAGAATTAAAAAAGGAATCAGAAGAAAAGATTCATCTTTAAACATTTTTTTTATTAAATTATAATATTGCGTGCGTGCGCGCGTATTTGGTCATCAAAGACATGACGGATCTTAAAAACTCGACTTTGAAAAAAATCGAAGGTGCCAACGCTGCTTGTTCCTACTGTATATCCTTATACTGTGGTAGCAACTGATATATATATGAGTTGAGTATAATGATATATATTGAGTATGGTCCGATATATTGTATTAATGGCTGTGTTCCAAATTTACTGCCAGCGCTGAAAATTTACAATTTACGTTACGTGCATTATAGATTTTCAGTACCGGCAGTCAATTTTGGAACCAATAGCCATTGTCTCACGGTCCCGTGAGATGAGATGTGCTTTTTAACGCGACAGCACTTATTTCGCAGTCATCGACCGTGTTTACATTTGTACAAAGAAGGTGCCAAAGTGTCGTGTGCTCATTGGAAAAAGAAGCTTTCAATCCGTCCGAGGTTATTTTTCTTAGCTATTAAAAAACAGATTATCTGCTTAGAAGACCTAGGAAATAGAAGTAACTCATTACTTGTGTGTAACGAAGTTACAGTTACAAGTTATTTTTTTGGTAACTTTACTGCGTTACTTTTTTTGGTAATTATAACGATAATATATTATATTTTATTATGTTATATAATATATTATTATATTTTTTTAGTAACGGTAACGAATTTTACAGTTACTTTTACCATTACTTTGCATATGATTGGACACGGTTCAATTGGACACAAGCCATTTATTGCTTTTAAGACTAGAAAGCTTCTAGGCACTCGTCCGCTGTGATTGATGGTCGTCGATTTTAAAAAAGTAACGAAAAAATAACAAAAAGTTAGGGTGTGTTCCGTTGCATGCATTAAGTGCATAGATCACATTCAATGTGTTGTGCACATTAGGTGCATCCAGAAGCACAATTGACTCACTGAGCGCTCAATTAGCGGTGCTTCTGGATACAATTGTTAATATCGTTCCGTTTATGCACATGATAATGCGCGCTTAGAAACGGAACAGCTTTACTATGCGTTTAATGCAAATAAAAAAATGGATGTTACCATGGACAACAAGCTATTTACTATTAAGGTTATTACGATACGAGATTGTATATATTTTAATAGATACTTTGAGTCGCTGTCACAGCAGTTTCTCGGTTTACAAAAAGGGTGAGAACTTCGTTACTTCAATGACTGGAAATTAAATAACTTTCCATTATTATTACACTGTAAATCCGAGCAAAAGGCGCGGAAAAAAGACTTTTGAATTTTTTTTAGACGCATCAACTTCGTATTAAACACTTCACGTTCAAGCTGCTATAGCTGATGCACAAGAAGTGGAGAGAATCTAACAAAATCTGTGCACTATCGATATTCATTGATGCCCGCATTGATTGAAACGGAACGGTTCTCTGTATAGTCTATGCGTATTATGCGTGCAATGGAGCGCATCCTTACTTTCTCAACGGTAACTGTAACGAATTACTTTTAAAAATTGGTAACTAGTAATGGTAACTTGTTACTTTTTCTACTCGATAATGAATAACTGTAACTTATAACTTTTAAAAAGTAATTTTCCATTTCCTAAGATCCTCTCCTTCTTCTAACGTGAAAAAGATGCGTTACCCTCAATAACGATACGAAATAAACGTCCGCAGCCGAGATTCGTAGCGAAAACGTGCAATGAATTTGGGTATACGATTATGAATGGATAGTATATACATCTGTCGACAATCAGTGTATTCAGAATAAACAACCGCTCATTGAGTGCTTAGTGAACTCTTGCATCTGATTGGCATATTCCGTTAGAACTAAAAATATAGACCAAACAGATACAAAAGCTCACTGAATGTTCAGTAAGTGGTCATAGTACTGAATAGATGCATCTAGAAGCACGACCGCTTCAATCGTAAGAAATTGGCCAATCACAGTTGAATATGAAAAAAATAATCAACTACAATTTATTAATTTCTTATGGCTTACGACTTCCAACCCTATTGTAGAACAGGCATGAGTCGCATAAAGTCGGTCAGGTCATTTCTAATGTGTTGCAGAGGTAACCTGTTGCCAGACGCGAACATGCCTACGTGTAAACAACGCCGGGCGAGACGATATATGACCGTTTGCGCGCGATCAATAACAAACCTATGCGAGCCGCTGCTGCTGCTGCTGTTGCTATTGCTCGGAATGTTCAGCCGGGCCGGCTTGGACGACGCTAAATGATATTGACGATATGACGATTAGAGATCTGCTAAACGAGCGCAAATTGACGCAAATTCGTGCGGATAAGCCTTCTCGGATGATAAACGAACGGTAGATCTTGGGAACGTGGATGGAAGAAAAGGAGGAGATTCCATCGCAAAAGGAAATTATATGTACCATTGAAAATACGAACTTAAAATACCGCGGCTGTAGAGGCATCGCATGCAAACTGTCCTACCCATTCGCGATCTACGTCCGTCTCTCGGAAATAGAATTTCGCGATGATGATGACGCGAAAGCTTGGTCGCTACGTACAATTCAGACTGAGTACGCGAATCTTCTATGTTTTCGAACAAGACCGCGTACCCGTGCATCCTCAGCGGCAGTGGGTATATTACGTCGAAATGCGCAAAGTATACGCGCTACTTTCTCCGTCTTGTCGGTCGTGAAGAAAAAACGAGTCTGTCCTGGTCTCTTCTCGCGTGCACGTTTGTGCGCGCTGCGAGTTTCGAACGGAACCGAATAACAAAAGTAAATAAAAGAAAAAAAAAAGACTTCACAGAGAGGTAATTGCGGACGACAATCAAATGGTTTGCTTCGCTCTTGCGAGCCGAGCGAAAACAATGAAAAGCAATTACCTGTAGACTGTCGATGAGCTTCAGCTCTTTTCCGCGAAGAAAACGGGCGAGTCCGTTTGCGCACCAATAACACCTCACGCCATAAACTTCCCTCCCGATGATGAAGCGGCCCTCCCTCTAAATTTAGAAAATCGCCACCAATTACTGTAGACTGCTCGCCTCGTCTCTTCTCTCCTCTTCCTTGCCTCACGAGAAGATCTCGCAGAAATCGTTACATTCTCTATCTATTGGAAACTGCGCTCTTCCCTTAACGTCGCCAGATCGACAGCGGTGGTGGCGACGAATCGGTCACAGCAGCTAGTTAGCTACCGCTACCCTTTTGTTTCTTCCTTTTCTTTCTTTGCGTTTCTCCCTTCCTCAAGATATGAATTTTCACACGCGCACCCGCCTTTCCGATGTAAAAGACTGTGGACGAGTAAAAGCTGGTAAAGGTTGCTTCTATGTTGTACTAAATACGAACGTGCACGAGCTAGAGGACACGCCTCTGCGAGGCATGGCGCAGACTCGGATTCCACGCTCTGCAAAACGGCGAGTAACGACGAGCTCAAGGGAGCTTGTCGGAAGTGGTTGGAAGCAGTCGGAAGCCCAACGGAAACCCGTAGGGGCTTTTAACTCCAGGGAAAATATTCGATACGCGCAAGTCAAGTCATTCGCGGTGGCGGCACTAGCGGCAGTGGTTTAGTACGTCATCGTAAAGCGCAAGATCGCGGATATTTATAACGAAAAAAAACTTATAGTTCTGAATGATCGATCATAAGATCTTTCTTTACAAAATCACAACAATAAAATGATAATAGATGATCTATTCAGAAATGTGTATCAACCGGATGTCTCGCGAACAACATTCGAGCGGAAGATGACATAAAAATGGCAGCTTTTCAATGTTAGACTTCCTTCACAGAATCTGGCCATAACAAGGAATAATATAAAAGAAATCCGACATTTCTTTTCAAAATTGTACGAGTGAGATAAAATATGTTGTATGTCGCTCTATAGTGATGTGAAACGGAAAAGGTATATTCAAAGATATGTGCTATCTGATGACCAAACTGATTAGAGAATCTCTAGTCATTACACAGTACATGATTTAAAAAAGCAGTATTCTTTATTATAGAGAAAATTATCCCAGTAATTAATCGACAATAAAATTAATTTATTGCCTATTATGTTTCGTCCTTATATAATAAATCTCTATTTTAACTTCAATAAATTGAAAATAGGAAGCGATATACATTGAATATACATGTATCACAGTTGAGTATCATATTTCAGTCAAGAAATGCAATGGTAATATAAAATAAATTTATCAGAATCAGGCACTAGTACGTTTCTTGAAGGCAAAAGTAGCTAATAAAAAGCGCTGTAGATAACATAATTATTGTACTCCGCATGCATATTTCGCTTTTTAACAGTAAACTTGTGTATCGTTTAATCAATGTCGTAAGGCACTCTATCTCATCGCCACGGCTTCCGTACGGCTCCCGTGCTCGTGCTTCTCCTGATACCTGTAATTTAAAAGTATATTCAAGTACATCCATTACAGAAAATTAAGTGTATGACGAAAGCGGATGTAAAAAGCTTACACAATGCATTTGGTGACATAAGTCTGTCTCTGATATCCGAAGTCCACGTTTGACATCTGGATCTAACTAGATTCCTTTTAACGGTCGACGGTTGCTGGTATTTAGCCATTCTAAACAATAAGAAAGATATAATCTTAATAATGACAAGTGCAATATTGATCAATATGTGGATAACACAAAGCAAAAAAGTAAAGACTTTATTCAGATAAAGCAGGTCTTGGTTTCTTTAATAATATTTTTGTACTGTCATAATCTTAATAGTTAAACAATACAAAGCAGACGGAATTCTACAATATGTAACTACGAAAAAAGGAATATTCGTTTAAAATTTGTGTTTTAAATTTTCCACTGCTCGTGACATTTTAAACATTTTAATTGTTAACTATCTTTTGATTTATTTTACCAATTTCTTTTGTCCTTCCTTTTTTTTACATATATAGTTAAAAACATTTTATATCTATTAAAACCGATTCATGTTAAAATTTTTAATATATCTGAATGCTAGTTTAACGTATAATGTAATTGCGTTATTTGAATATTTTAGATTAAATTGATATTCAACATCTCTAATGGCTTCTGCTACTGGACGAGGAAACACTTGCCGCATGGGAAAATGCAACGCGGTAACCAATAATATTACGGGCTGTAAGCTACCGCATCACATTTTGCCGCGCGATAAAACATTTCCGCATCCAGTGTGCAAGAGAAATTAGTATTAAAATAACATAATTAATGAGTAAATGGACAAATAATATAAAACTTGTGTATTTTAAAACGTAAAAAATTTCTAAAATAAATGAACAAAATGTGTTAGGGCTCCTGAGCCCTACTCTAGTCATACGTAACGTTATAAGCGAGAAGTGTGTCATAAGTGATACGTTGATTTTTCTTGCCATTTGTAAATAAAGAGAATTTGGATGAAATGAAATAAGATCGCTTTAAAACACTTGTAAAAGTGGGCGAAAACTATCCTTAAAGACTATTCTGAAAATAGACTACACATGTGCATTGAGTAAAAACTAGTAAACACACTTTAAGTGCTTTTTTCGATTCTTTACTACTCAGGGAAGATTAGGAGCCTTTATCCATTTTTACAAGTGTTTTAAAGCGATCTCATCATGGTATGCAAGAAAAATCAATGTGTCATTTCTCACTTATGATTCAATATGGCTGAAATAATTGCTCAGGAACCTAAATTCTGTATATTATAAATGTTAATTTTACTGAAAAAATTATGCTTCCACAATTTACTTATAAATTGTGTTACATTTATTATACTAATTTTTTATACATATTTGTG
Source organism: Trachymyrmex septentrionalis (assembly GCF_001594115.1). NCBI lineage: Eukaryota > Metazoa > Arthropoda > Insecta > Hymenoptera > Formicidae > Trachymyrmex > Trachymyrmex septentrionalis. The sequence continues at coordinate 1,965,148 of NW_017305672.1, forward strand.
TTACTTCTTAACATATTCATTTTATTAACGATTTAAATTATAGATTTATGGCGAATTCGAGCACTAGTGCGCACTGGTGCATATTAAAGCCGTTGTAGACTGATTTAATTTAAATATAAAATATTTCGAATAAAATACATATTTTATCTAATAGTACAATAAAATGTATTGAGTATTTCATTAATCGATTTCTATGTTTATTTATAAACATATCTTTACATTATTATGTGTACGACGATTTTAATGTGCACCAGTGCGCACTGAGTGCGTCCAATCGAATTCGCTATTAGATTGGCCGTTTAGGACACAAAAAATGTGTTAAATTTAATACAAATTTTCTTATTGCGTATTTATTTAACAGAGTTTTTGTATCATCACTTTTAGACTGTTGTGCTAGTCCAGAGATCAGTCAACCGACTGTATATGTAATAGTATTAATTCAAATTATAAGATCCAAGATCGATCACGTCATGTACTCTAGAGAGTGTGAAACTATTTTTAAATATATATAATGCTAAAGATGGCTCAAAATTGAGTCCAAACATATGTATCTTAAATAAATTTTATTCATTAATTTATTTTACGCACCGAGATCCGCGTCTGACTAATCAGTCCTTCTATCGAATTTTTTTTATTTAGAAAATGAAACTACGTTATTACGTGGATTCGAATTCCTTCAGGTTCTTTCTGGCTAAAGTCTTCTGAGTGGCGAACGAGTACGATCGAGCCGAAGTCGGGCGTTCCATTCGAGACTCCTTAATTTCGCGATCATGCGCGATTATTTTCATTCTCTTCGTCGGAGACTGGGCGAATAATTCCACTATATTCATAGAAGCTGCGTCGCACTTGAAAATATTAAATCGTTAAATTATTGTATACTCTTAACTAAAAGTCTGTAAATACAAGCAATGAAATAACCCAAGTAGACAGTTAAGTACAATATAAATGTTACATTATTAATTGCGCTGTTACTGATAAAATAAGTAGCATATTGCCGCAATTCTTACAGCATCGAATATGCTGGGAACATTCATGTCGTATAAAATAGCATCTATCTGTGTAAGCAGGATATTGCCGCATTTTTTATAGCATTAGAATAACTCATGTGTATGTTAGAAACATTCATATCATATGAAGACGAATCTTTGAATATTTATGCAATTATTTTCAATGTTCAAATTTCGTCACTATACAGACAATATGCAAAATTTATCTACTTGGGAATTTTATAAGCAAAAAAAAACGAGTAATTACTTGCAACTGAAGACGATGAAGAAACTCCACTTCTGCCAAGTTTAAGGGCGCGTCTACATGTAATTTAAGCATACATTGCAACGCCTCTTTATATATCTTTTTCAATGTAATAACACGTTCGGTACGCATTAATCTGCGTATTAAGTAACCACGTGTATAAGCGTTGATGGTATTCACTGCCTGTACCTATATACAGTAATATAATTTTAGTATCTTTTTTTAACAACGGAAACATTATGATTATAATGTTAAAATTGCAATTTGTACTCACATGTTTATCGAAATACACCATGGTGTCTAGTACTGGTATATGCGTAGTATTACTATCTAAGGGAAATAATTGTCGACTCACATTGGAATTCTTACATACAAGATCGCGCGACTCGCAATGGTTGTTATCGTCATTACTGTTATTATTATTATTATTACTGTTATTGTTATTGTTATTATTATTATTATTATTATTATTATTATTATTATTATTATTATTATGCGTAGTATCATATAAACTCACTTTTCTCGTAAAGTCAAATTCGACAGTCGTCGAAGAATTGTCCGCAATAAAGGACTGATATTTAAGCAGGTGTAAATTTTTCGAGGAAATATAATCCAACGGACATACAATCATTTGATTCGCTGACGGTAATTTAATGTTATAATGCATTTCAGCATGTATATTACTCGGAGTGTCTGTGTCCATTTGTTGCCTTGCCTCGTGATTAGTTGATTTTGCTTCGTCGCTCGACAACGATCGATTCAAATTAACGTTCAACGCATTTGTTTGATATGAGATTCCGGAGGCACACTTTCGTATTTCTGCTAACAGAAGTATTTGTTGCTTCTGAAATTCTGCTTGTAATAACGATTGTTCTTTTCGCTGACGATATATTAGCTCCATCATCTGCTTCTTGTGCATTTCTTCAATCTCTTTATAAACCATCAAGAGTTTATCTGGTGTGGAAGACTTTGTTTTATTGGCTGAATCATGATATTCTGCAGTATTCTCCTTTTTATTATGCAATCCCTCATCTATATAAGACAAATGAATTTTAGGACTATTTGTATACTTGCTACTCAACACATTTGACACATCAATGTCACTATTTTTCTCTAATTTTTCTAGAGAACTTTGCTTCTTAAAATCTGTATACCTATGATTATATTTAATTGGTATGGCATCGGGTCTACATGCATCTTCCTCAACGATTACCATTTTAGTATAATTAGTAGATTTATTTACTTGATGTGATTCTGTCGAATCAGATTCTCTATACTGGGAAGTTGATTGTTTGGATGTACATTCTAATTTGCTTAAATCTTGAATGTGTTCAACCATAAACTGTTTATTTTCCCATTCTGCCTTAGGCTGCGCAATGTTCCATTGTTTTCGTTGTGACACATTAGTGGTAGGTGTAGGAATGTACTTTTCATCAGTTAATTTTGTATGCATATGAGCAAGCAATATAGGACTGGGTGTATCCAGTATATAAGAACCTTGACGTGACAACTTGGGTAGATTTTCAGGAGTCTCTTTGGAAATTTCCATGGAAGAAGTATCTTCCTCAACTTTACTTAATGTTATCGGAAGTACGTTCAGTGTTTTAGGTATCACTGGCTTCCAATTTTCTAGTAATGTTACATCTTCATCTGATGTTGCCGTTTCTATTGCATCGACACTATTTTGATCAGTTATAGCAGCTGTAAGTTTTGAATCAATAACAATATCGTTTGCTAAACAAACTTGAAGTTGTGCATCTGATATAGAAGACTGAATATCATGATTAACTCTGGTTTCTCCTTCAACTTGCAACAATGGTTCGACAATAGTCATTTTGGAATACGAGTCCTTATTATTGGTATCACTTACAATGTCACGAGTGGATATGTCGCTGTCTGAACTATATCTTATATTCTTTAACATATCTATTGGTTCTAATATAACAGCTTGCATACATTTATCTTGAATGATGTGTTTAACTAGTTGTCTGTCCCTCAAGTTTTCCTCGATTTTGATTGCCAGTGATCTGTAATGTCTCATTTCTTCTTTGGTGGTGTCAGTCATCTAAAAACAACATAATATTAACATAAAGTAATATTCCACAACTAAAGTTACTTTGCATTAGTTAACAAATATTCACCATTGGTGGAAGAAGAGGTACCCCATTTATTTTCATACAAGAGGTATAAAATTGTTTCTGCATGTTTTAGGTATAATCTTGAGAATATACTTTACTGTCGTAATCCACTAACGTTCCTGAAAGAAAATAAAGTAATTAAATAATTATTTAGAATACGGGTCCTCCTCTAGGATCTTAATAAAAATGTACTCATTTGATACGTTTCCAATCAAAACGAAAAAATCTGGTAAAAAACGCAGCGGTCGGCCTCGTGAATCAAGTTATTAAGCGTTACCCCAGATCTATAATAGAGTTCTAAGCCTTAAGCCATAAGCCATAAGAAATAGACAAATCATAATCGAGTATTCTTCTCGAATTCAATTGTAATTGGTCAGTTTCTTACAACTTAAGGCTTAAAACATATATTATAGATCCAGACTTAT
>NW_017305672.1:1969061-1977189 GCF_001594115.1 Trachymyrmex septentrionalis
AATTTCTTACAACTTAAGGCTTAAAACATATATTATAGATCCAGACTTATGACCATTCTGCAATAAGCCATTAGTCATAAATCAGAAGTTAGAAATTGGAAATTGATCAATCACAGTAGTCAATTTCCAACTTCTAACTTCTGATTTATGATTAATGGTTTGTTATTGTAGAACGCGTGTTACAGGCTTTCTATAAGCTATTACTTAAGTTTTAAGTCTTAAGTCATAAAAAATTAACCAATCACAATCAAATATAAGAAGAATAATCGATTATGATTGGTCGATTTCTTATAGCTTAAGATTTAAAGCTTAGGCAATGACTTATTATAGAAAACCCGTTATTAAAGTTCAAGACTTTAGAGGTTAAGATATCTATCATTCCGATTCGATACAATTCTATGTATACATTTTGCTTTAATTACACAAATTCATTGCTTTAAAAACACAAATTCACTGCTTTACAAACACAAACTCACTGTTTTAAGCACAGAAATTCTTTGCATTAATAACAAATTTGTGTTTTTAAAGCAGTGAATTTGTTTGTAAAGCCTATTCTACAATATGCTCTTTCCTATGTACTGTTTCCTATTTCTTGCTTTTTGCCTCTTACTTCTTCTCCCTTTGCAATCATTTTATCGACTATTGTATTTCTTGCTACGTATTTTCTGTTTCTTTCGAAGTTCGTTAACTTTTATCTCGGGCAACATAAAACAAAAAACCGAATAAGAAACAAAAAGATAAGATGTAAAAAATAACAAAAAACAAGAAACAGAAAACAAAAAACACATTGTAAAATAAAGCAGTAAATTTGTGTTTTTTAAAGCAGTGAATTTGTATAATTAAAGCAAAACGTACACATGGATAATCGAGCTATATCGAGATTGTGTGTTCCGATAGCTGTGTCGAAATATTCTTTTTAGTTACAAGGTTGGTAGTGCTGTAACTAGTTCTGTAACTGTGTTCCATAAAGCCCATGGCACATTCAAAAACATAAGGCCGTAAAGGTGAAATCACACAGTACGGGAATTAGCATGCGGGACAGAGGATGCGTGATTCGAACAGCCAATCAGCATTTTCTATCTCTTCCGCATTTTTCTATTCCGCCTATATGTCTTTCCCACAATTGTTTGTTCGAATCACGATCAATCCTCTGTCACGCATGCTGATTCCCGTACCGTGTGATTTTACCCTAAGACGTAATCAGTAAAGTCCATGTAAGAACGTAAGGCCATAACACGTAAGCAGTAAGTAAATTGGCCAATCACAATAGAGACGGTAATACCAATAGCGAATCCAATGTTATGCATGGTCTACAATGGGCAGTAGCAGTAGTGAATTAAGGAGTAGGCGTATCGATCAATGATAGTTGATTATCCTTCTCACATTCAATACATATGCATACATATATTTCTTGGTAAAGTTTATTTATAAGCATGTTAAATCAAGAACAAATCTTTTATAAATAAAATTAATATTTCCTGTAATTAAATTTTATAAGATATGTGTAAAATAAAAAGAATAAGCAAAAGGGATTAAATTAATAATGTATCCCACAACAAAAGTACTCTGTCAACGCCTATTAAAAATAAAAAAATGTTATGTACAATAGCATTAATTTCCATTTCCACTAAAATGTTAAACTGTTAAATCTATTTTATGATATAAGGAATTCATAAATACAATATTTTTAAGAATTAAGAAATGTTTAAGAATTAAGAAATGTTTTATCAATTTATCAAATTGTCAATAAAAATTATTAATAATACTGAATAAGTTATACCTTATTGAAATTTCAATAAACTTACTTGCAATGATAACCATTTAGTTGAAAGGGTATATTTGGTTATCTTCTAAATCATCCTTTCGTTTTGGGCTATTAGTAAAATGGTTATACGAATTCCTTATAAATTCTTCCACGGATTTTGGTAACTTTGTTATAGCTTTCGATAAACATAAATACGAGTGATATACAATCTAATGTAAATATATCCTTATTTAATTATCATAATTTTGTCTGAACACTTGATTTCTGTTCTATCATAATAGCCGCATTATCAACAGCAAATCCAAGGATGTTTTCAAGCGGTATCTTTTTTTTTTTAAATAATTCGACAACTAAATTAAAGAGTTTTTCAGCATTAGCCAAATGAACTGGTGCAAGACCAAGAAACATATCTCTAACTTTTTTTTTATAGAAGAAATATATAACTACTGCTAAACACTTTTTTATTGAAACATCTATTGTTTCATCAATAATTATAGAATAATAACATTTTTCTTCTAAAATGTTTTTTTGCAAAACTTCTAATTGTTCTTTAACTAAACATTCATTTATTAGCTGTGACTTTTATTCTGCTACAATTTATATTTTTGGCAATATTTGAACCTGGACATATTAAACGCAATTTTGGTAAATGTTCCATTAACAAAAATGGCAGATTATGCTCACATAAAAATATAATTAATTTTAATTGTGATAAAAATTTCTTTTTCATGCATAGATTTTTTATTTCTATCAACAAATTTTTCTATTTTGATAGATTGTTTACGTATGAAATAATTATCTGTATGTTTACTAAATTGCTCATATCGTTTTATATGAATCAAATTACCAATAATTTTTATCTCACATATTGTACAAAAAGTTTAGTCTTTATTTTTTTTTAACCAAGAAAATTATGTTATCTAGTCATTATTAAATTTATGCATAATTTTTTTTTCTAATAATGGAATTATTTTCTTTATCAAATCTGTTATTAGAAGATAACCTAAAACAGGTATAATAGCATATTTACATAAGATAAAGAAATAAAAAAAATACATATCTTTTTATTCTAATTTATTAAATAATAAAGAAACTTACCTTTCCATATTATATCGTTAGATATAATATATCTTTTTTAATCGTAACATTACGCACTTTTTCTTATAAATGTTTTAAGTTGTTTGTAGTTGGCTTATCAGTTCAGTCTTATCTGATTTAAAAATAGCAAATAAATACATAGTAATCTTCATAAATTGAAAACTCGCGTGAATTCTTGAAAGATCAGATTAGTTGGATACTTTATCCACACGCGGAAACGCTGTATGACAAGATGCAAGGCTGTAGCCAATGAACGTGTTACAAGAGATTATTAGCTATCGCGTCAGTTAGTAAGTAAAATAAAATATGATGATATTTTTCTGTGACTGTTTTTGTATTTAGATACAAAATTACAAAATTATTTTTTGAATAATGTACCAAAAATTGTACCAGATATTGAAATTATACCAAATTTACTGTATTTTCTGCAATGTAATACCAGGGTACCAGCATAGTTAGAAATGTACCAAAGGTGGCAATAGTGTATACACTATGATCAATACGATGGAAAATTTCTACAAATTCGGCACGATTCAGCATAATTTGACTGAATTCGACATCTAAATTCTTGTTGAGCAATGTTATGTGAAAAATGTCATATTTTTGCTATAGTAAAAGTTAACCAATCAAATGAGAGCTTTTATAAATTTTACTAGATCTCAAGGGGTGCTTTCCATTTAGACAGCACAGATCGACACTGTGTAACACGGCCAAACACTGTGCTTAGATACTTAAATGGAACGCGTTTAGTTTGAATTAGATTGCTAGGGTTTACTATACAGATTGCGTTCGAAAATACAAATGATAGATACTCGATAGCATTCAGGTAGTTTTCGAACGTAGCTCTAGTGAGCTCATTAATCATTTGATTGAAAAATGGCGGATAAGGAGCGTATTGATATACTTAAAATACGCGTACAAATAAACATAACTATCATTATTATTATTTACAATTGTGATAAGTTATAAATATGATATTTTGCAGATGAATAAAATAAAAATTGTATATCAGTTAATAGAAACTTCCAATTTAGACAGCAGTTCCGATGAAAGCAGTGCAATGAAAGAATTGAGCAATAGTGAAAGTAATAGTACTTTTAGTAATGATGAAGATCATGTAGACTTAGTGTTTTTTCCTCTTTTACATTATTTAACGACTAGCCGAAAAAGACATCGTATTGAGAATTATCTTTTGGTTATTGACTCTTGGATAAATCAAGATTTTAAGGAACATTTAAGATTGAATCTGCACAAAAACTAATTGGTATGAAATATATTCATTATCGATTTATACACATAATGGTCTACACAATTATTATTATTACTATAATACATGCTGTATATAAAGTACGAAATAAATTTTCTACAGATGAGCATTTATCAAATTTTATTCCATTGCATTCGTTTGGAAAGAAACTAATTTCAGCAAAATTAAGTTTTTTAATTTTTTTATGGTACATTACCAAAACAGAATCTGCGAACTATGGCTGATAGAGTTGGAATTTCTATTTCATCTATTTCGCATTCTCCGTCGTGTCATAGCCTGGTTGATGACAAAATTAGATGTAGTGATTAAATGGCCACAAGGACAAAATCGTATAATAACGATCATTGAAGGTTGACGTGCCAAGTAAGGAATTTCAAATGTCTTAGGAACCATCGATGGTACTCGTATTCGGATAGAAAAACCTGCAGTGCACGCACAAGACTTTTGTAATAGAAAAAAATTTTTTTCTATTAGTTTACAAATAGTGATAGATGTACATATGCGGATTACCAACATTGTGATCTTTCCATAATGCGCATATATTCCGAAGATCAGAATTGTGCAGCAAATGCTGACAATGGTATATTATTTCCTGATACTTTTTTATTAGGAGACTTAGCATATCTATCTTTGTCGTGACTTGTACCACCTTTTCATGATAATGGTCATCTTACACCACAGTAGAGGGAATTCAATTTTATACGTTCATCCACAATATCTGTTGAAAAAGCAATAAGGGAATTAAAAGGACGATTCCGTCAAATCAAATTTTTTACTGTATTATATGTTACACAATTATTGTATAGACGAGAATGATGTTTATGATTTTCCTGAAGATAATGAAAAGATAAGAAAATTTTAATAATTTCGACAATTATGAGGAAATACAAGATCATAGAGTGGAACAAGATGATCGCAGAATACAACTTTTCAATGAATTGTTCCCTGAACAATAAATTACTGTAAGAATTTTGCATAATTTTCCAAATACGTATAATGTAAATTTGTAATAATGTTGATTCCATAAAATACAAATAACTATCGACAATATTTGTATCTTATATATGTAATATTAAATTCTCTTTATTAAAAATTATTGAACAATACTACTTATTTATTACATCTCTTTTAAACATTTTTTGTATTTTTAAGTGTGCTTCAATAAAAGAGATAGTAACATTAAAAAAAAATATAATATTTTCCTAATTTGTTTAAATGTTTCGCTTATAATTTATATTTTTGGCATTATAACTTATATGCTTACAAAGAGAAAATAAAATACCTAAATACTAATAAAAATAAAAACTTAAATAAAATCTTAACGCTGCTTTAATTATAGAATTTCAATCAGAATCTGAAATTTTATGGACATTTTCTTCGTCTTCTACAAGTTTCTTTAACAATTCGTATTTTAATTGTTCAATTTCTAATAATTCCATATGACGGGTTTTTTTTTCTTTTGTTTTCTTCCTTGCGATTTCTTTTCGTTGCTCCAATTCAGAGTCTTTTAAATCAAGTTGTTTTTTTTTAACTTTAGAGCTTCTTTTTTAGCCTCCAACAAATCTGCATTTGTTTGATCTTTAATATGATCACGGTCTTCTTTGTAAATGATGTAGCCACTGTTTTTTTAGTTCTACCTTTGTTGCTACAGTTTTGGAGCCCGTCCCATGAGAGGAACGCTTACGATTTTTCACGCTAGTAATATTTGAGTTTATAAGATCATTCTTCGATAAAATTAATTTTGATGGACTGGTCTGAATTGAAGAGGATTCACTCAAATATTCTTTTTCAGAAGTCGAAGTACAAGTGACAGATGTTGATAATTTCGATGAAACAGTATGCCCAGTACTGGCACGTTGTCGCGATCCTAAAATTTCATCCAACTGCTTATACACTCTTAGTCCATGCAAGCCCTTCCCGACTTTGAATTATTGTCTACTACTTCTCTGTACCTTTTCATTAATGCATTTCATTAATCAATTTCATTAACGATTTTCCATTGGACTTGGTCATATGTCATCTAAAATAAGATAGAGTAATTGCTGTGTTAATATATAATATTTGAATAAACAAGAAAGGAATAGTTACATTTGTATCTATATCTATTATTATATAAAATATGTAGTTTGTATAAAATTGTATAGAGTTAACTTAAGAAATATTTAATTTTATTCAAAATTATTTAAATTATCACTTAAAATTCCTTCATTATTTGATGTCATGTAAATCTTTAGGAGTAAAGTCGATGTATTATTATGGACGTAGAAAGTAATATATCTTCTTTAATAAAAAAATACCTTTATTCCAAACTTCAGTAGTCTGATTCTTATTGCGTCTCATACTTTTCCTTTTTTTTTTTAGGATAATCCATCATTTCTATATTTGCTTCATACAAGCTTGTAACAGCCAATGTTGCTTTTCGATCCCAAACAGCATCTGTAAAAATATATGTAAATGTAAATATAAAGTATGGACTTATATCTATTTTTGTCAATTATTACAGATAATTATTAGTATATATACATTCTTTACTTGTAGATTCTGAAAGTTGCATTGTATTATGTCTACTGTTTTCAATGCTTTGTTAACAAGACATTTCTATTATATAAACAATTAAAGTACTATTTAAAATTTTGTTCTACTTATATCAGTTATTCATTAAAAGATAACTAATAATAAGTGAAATAAAATAGAATTCTCTTGTTATACTCACGTTCATTCTCTGCATAAAATAAAATATTATTATTCCTCTAAGAATACTGTTTTCTCAATAAAACAATCATGAAAAGAAATGTCACCAAGGAATTTGTTTATTGCAATATTTACAAATGTACATTTAAAAATATATTAATTATGCGTAGATACAATTTTATTAAAATACTTTAACCAAAAATTGGCAACCAATCATAGTGTTCGACTACGTTCTTTTGTGTCCAATCGTGGCGTATTGTTATTGGAAAGCACCACGTCCGACACTATGTTTATGTGTGTCGTCTAAAAGCCTTGATGAAAAGCACCAAAGATAAACAATTAATCCCCAGGACACAGTATAAGTACAATATAGACACTGAACACACTTTATTACGAGCACACTTTATAGACTCGGCACCTTTGATTTGAGTGGGCTCTAGGTCACATGACTGACCACTGTTAACAAAGCGCTTATAAATTTGAGTTTTTGTAAAGCTAAGAATGATTTTTCTAAAAAAAAAGACAATTCGATCGTATCATGAAAATTGTTCATAGTGAGTATATTTTTAAATTTGAATTATATAATAATATAATGTTAACAAACTCATTATATAAAAATAATATTCACATTAATAATAATAATAATATTAAACAGTAATAAGTAAATTAAAAATTGATTATATTGAAATAATAATTGATTAACTGCGCGCGCGCACGCACGCACACTTTATTACGAGAATCGTAATACTTTATCGTATACAAATATAGCAGTCTACACAATATAACGTCTCCGAAAAAATTTGATTTAATTTTTTAGTAAAACTTAATTTGATTATATTTTATGAGAAGAAGATCCAGCTAACCTAACCTAACCTGTAATTTCAACTTATTGAAGAAACTCAAATTCCTGTTGGAAACCGACGCATGCGCACTAAAAATTGGAGACAAAATGTTCAGAATCCATACTGTATGCACTTATATTATGGTCAAGATAATGGCTTATGCCTCCTGCACACCAGCGCAATGTTCGTCGCGCGCGACATGCGATATCCAATGAGTGTATAGCTTTACCGATATTTTCATTCTAAGCCCGAATCCTCATACGGGCAAACAGCGAACGCTGATTGATGAAAAAAGAGTAATAGAGGTAAATTTTACCCCCACAATAGACTTTTCACCAATCAGCGCTCTATGTTAAAGCGTTGTCTGTATGAGGATCCGGGCTAAAGGTATATTGTCATTGGATATCGTGTGTCACGCGAAACTAATATCGCAGTGATGTACCGGAATCATTAGGATGTGATTAC
>NW_017305672.1:1977289-1991217 GCF_001594115.1 Trachymyrmex septentrionalis
CAAAAAAAGCTCAGAACTTTTTTGTACACCTAATACATGTAGCGCGGTACGCGGTACGCCAGGGTCTTCCAAATGCGCTACATGTAAATGCTTAAACACAATAGGCACAGGCAATAGGCACAACATGCAACAGAGAATAATGAGCCGTCCAATCAGAGTTGATATGTATGTTCGATATTATATTCTAGAGCTCTAATTAGACGGCTCGTTATTCTCTATTGCCTATTGTGTTTAAGCCTTAATAGAAGATAAAAGAAGCAAGCGGCACGGTTTGCGTGATTCTTATAGTTACCTAGTTAATTTCTGTATCGTGTATCGCGTACCGCGCTACATGTAGTCGTACCCTTAGTTTACACTGAGGTCATTCGACTGTAACAAGGGATTGCAGTTGGTTCTTGCATGCTGACCTGGATCGAACCTTCGGCGTAAATTAGACCGACGATAGATATCTTAAAGTGCATTCACATGCAAGCGTCAAGCAGCAACCAATCAACGAGGCAATTTTCATATCAAAAATATTTTTTACCCCTGCTATCGTCCAGCTGATGGGCTTCTGCTTCCGCTTGATGATTGATCATGGTGGAAAGCGTGGAAAGATTACATGGTGTGGATTACATAACATTTTCCCGAAAAACTAGATTGGAAAATGTTGGTACTAACAAAAATACTAACAAAAATCTCTAGACAAAATGATTTCAATTTATAGAGATTAATAACACCGTTGAAGTAGTAAGTCCATAAGTGGTATGGACTTATGGGCGAACTTATGGATTTACTACTTGAACGGTGTTACTAATCCGTACAAATTAAAATCATGTTGCATAGGGGTTTTTATTAGTATCAACATTTTCCAGTCTAGTTTTTCGAGAAAATGTCATGTAATCCATGATGTGTTCAGTTTGCAAGCGTCTCTTTCTAAAATTATCGTTCTCTGTCATTTCTCTGTTTCTTATTCCGCAAGGCCTATAACTGCAAAACACGGATATTCATAGTTCATAATTATTTTAAACCGTCTTAAATATAATATCTTAAGATGTTAATACAGTTCTCGATTGATTTACGACATCTTAAGATTGACTTAAGACAATCTTAAATGTAAGAATTGACTATTAATACCGATCTGTTTCGCGTCGTGAAGTTGGTACTAAATCTTTCCTCGTGCAAGAAAATATTTAGTACCGACTCCTCTCTCTCTCTCTCTCTCTCTCTCTCTCTCTCTCTCTCTCTCTCTCTCTCTATCTCTCTTACGACGCGAAACAAGTCGGTATTCATAGACTATTCTTACATTTCAGACTGTCTTAAGTCAATCTTAAGATGTCATAAATCAATCCGGAGACTGTATTAACATCTTAAGACATTATATTTAAGACGATTTTAAAATAAACACAAATTATGAATACCCACCCCATGTTTCGCATTTCACAGTTGGTAGTCACTCACTGAGGGTGCGATTAGGGTGCGATTACATGTAGCGCAGTAAGCGGCACGGACTAGTGATAAATACACTTTAATATGAATTTATTAAAATATATCAACTTATTTTTATGCATATTTCATCAATACTCTTATTTTTCCAACGGATAATTTACTTAATAATTGCATTTAAATTAATTTATTTTATTAAAAAGTGCTTAGTAACATGAATTTATTACTGGTCCGTGCCACCTACTGCGCTACATGTAATAGAGGAAAACAGAAGCAAGTGGCATGATTTGCGCAGTTCCTATAATTACATAGTTAGTTTCTGTACCGTGTATCGTTTACCGTGTTTCATGTAATCGCACTCTTACAAAGGAAGTGCGCAATGTGATAATCACAAATTGGAATGAATTATGTTGGAAAGATCTTGTCTAGTACAATTCAGTTGTACAATACTTCGTTTGAATGGCGTCTCTAAAGGGCGCTATGTGCAATAGAAGTTATCAGTTTGGTAAAACTCTTGTGTCCCTACACTCTTCTGATCTCAACTCCGATGATTGATATATGTGCCATTGATGTATGTTATCAAGATCATGATCTTGAATGATCTCCAACATATTTTAGCCGTCGCTTATTACCCGTTATTGACAAAATAAGTTTTATAAGTGAAATGTATGGTAGACGATCAACTGTAGCAAAAAATATGTAACAATTACTATCGATATTTCATTATGGATACTCTAACCTCCATTATTTGCTGGTGAAATATTATCACGACTTCAAATGCGCCACAGAGAGGCTACGGTAGAATTTTGCAATTCATTTTTCTATTTTTTATTGATTTTTAATTTTTTAATTTTGTATTTATTTTTTTTTCAATTTTTTATTTTTAATGTTTTTTTAGGTGCCGTGTTGGATCCGCTATTTTGAATTTTGAAACTTTGATTCTCGTATTACCAGCGATAAAAAAACCCTTGTAAACTTCCATGTAACGTTTTTTCGAACATTATCATTATCATTAGTCTTTCTGCTTTTCTTTTTCTTCTTTCGTTCTCTTATTTTACATTCTAGAATAAAACGAAAAACACAAAAAATATGTTGAGCAACAGGGTACATATCGGGAAAAATGGCAATCCGTAACCAAATATTGTTTGGAGCAGTTCATGCAGGCCCGTTTGGAGGGAATTCCTGTTCATGACCAAACTATTCGGCGGTGGGTCCTGTACTATGCTAAACTGATTGGATTGATAGACTTCAAAGCATCATTGCAATGAGTCAACAAATTTAAATCAAGTTTTGATTTTAACATAAAATAAAACAAAATAAAAATATAAAATTAAAAATCAATAAAAAATAGAAAAATGGAGTGCAAAATCTTACAATGCCTCTCCGTGGCGACTTTTTGGTCGTGATAATATTTCACCAGCAAATAATGGAGGTTAAAGTATTCATAATGAAATATCGGCAGTACTTGTTATATATTTTTTGCTACAGTCGTCTTCCATAATCGTCTTCTATACATTCCATTTATAAAACTTATTTTGTCAATAACTTTTTAACGAGTAATAAGGGATGGCTAAAACATATTGGAAGTCATTCAAGGTCATGACCTTGACAACGTCAATGTCAAAGTCATCGGAGTTGACTCAGAGGAGTGCAGGAACATAAGAGTTACCAAACTGATAACTTCTATTGCACATAACATCCTCGCAATTCAAGCGAAATATTGTACAATTGAACTTTACCCGGCAAGACCTTTCCAACAATATATAATTCATTCTAATTTGCGATTATCACTTTATGTACTTTCCTTGTTAACCTGGATCCTCATACAAGCAATAACGTTTTGACACCGAACGCTGATTGGTCAAAAACGAGTGATGGAGGTAAATTTTACTCTCACAACCAGCTTTTCATCAATCAGTGTTCTGTGTCAAAGCGCTGTTGTCTGTAATCTGTATGAGGATCTGGACTTACATATAGCGCAGTACGCGGTACAGAAACTAATTAAATAACTATAGGAGCCGCGCAAATTGTACCGTTTGTTTCTTTCCTTCTCTATTATATGTAACGCGGTAAGCAGCACAAGCCAGTGACAAATTCAGATTACTGAACATTTTTTAATAGAATTAATTAATTTAAATGCAATTATTAAGTAAATCCGCTGAAAAAATAAGAGTTTGATGAAATGTGCATAGAAATAAATTAACATGTTTAAAAAATTCATATTAAAGTTTATTTGTCACTAGCCCGTGCCGCTTACCGCGCTACATATAATAAAAGGGAAAAGAAGCAAGCGGTACGGTTTGCGCGATTCCTATAGTTACCTAGTTTCTGTACTGCGTTGTAGGGTGTGTTCCCTTTTTATTGGCAGTGCAACCATGGAAGGTTACATGGTGTGCTCAGTTTGCAAGCGTCTCTCTCTAAAATTAGCGCTCTCTGTCGTTTCTCTGTTTCTCGTTCAGCAAGGTCTATAACTGTGAAACGCGAAACATGGGACGGTATTCATCCGTTTTTATTTTAAAACCATCTTAAATATAATAGCTTAAAATGTTAATACAGTCGGATTGACTTACGACATTTTAAGATTGATTTAAGAGTCTTAAATCAATCTATGAATATCGCCCCATGTTTCGAGTTTCACAATTGGTAGACTGCGCACTTAGATACGACGTGGAACAGAAAGTAGGCGTGATTTGGCCAAACTGAGCACATTATCATGTAATTCTTCCACCATGAATGCAACCATCATAGGTCTGTTCGCATTGCTTGCACTTTTGGCACTCGACATCTTCGCTTTCTCTCTTTTGAATACAAAATATGTCTCATTTTAAGTATAAAAATATTTAGGAATTTCATACAACGCGAACAGACTTCATGACGTCACAACAGTGCACTGCCGTAGCCGTTCCAAAATTACTGTGATACTGCCAGCACTACTATAACGTCGTATTTATTTCGGAACGACTGTAATGTATTTATTTCGGAACGGCTTTGTAATAAACTGACAATAGTGTAAACAGACATGGATAAATGGACTAAATTGTCAATAAATTTTGAACGAAAACAATGATAGTTCTTTTGAAGAAAATGAACTAATTATAAGATCACTAATTCAAACAGTTTGACTTCGTGTTAAAAACTGTATGGACACAGTTAATGAATATTCAAATGTGGAATTTAAGTCATTTTCGGTAAAATGAATATATGTGCATTTTCTGCAGTTATATATAAATATCATATATATATTTTTTTATTTCCTGGTTCAAATATTTCGCGTTGTGCTTCTTTAAGTGACGCCATATTGCATTGTAACTGTCTCACCTCGAAAGCCACAGTAGTCGCAGTGACAATATGACTATCATTTATGACGTCATTGAGGAAACTAGACGCTGTCGCAGCGCACTGCGTAGTAATAGCGGAATAATTTTTCAATACTGCCAGTACTGGCAGTGTATATCGGAACACACCCATAATCGCACCCTGAGAGATGACGAAGCAAAGTAGACGTGGTTTGGCCAAACTGCACATACCATAAATTAATTCCTAAAGACTCCTTAATGATACAAAAAAATTGGATATAACAGGGATAGGAGTCAAGCACGGCAATTTTTGTGCAAATCAATACGGTTAACAACTTTATTAATAATTAATCCGCTTACATGTTTCGGTTCACTTTTGAGCCATCCTCAGAGACAATATGATGTAATTATAAAAAAATTTTTTTTTCAAACTAATTCATTTCAGTAAGCCATCTCCATCTATTAACGGAAACTATAATATAAAAACGAACTCTAATAACAATCTAAAATTATTAAAAAATAAATTTGTTGAAAGCAAAAACGATTTATTGTAAAATAATAGAAGGTAACTCACTAAAACAAAAATTCACCATATTGCAAACACTAAATTCAATCGGTTTAGTCAAAAATCAGTCTTCGACCATTCAACGAATCAGTGTCAATTATGTTGAAATTAATGAATAACTTTTAATAATTTCTTTTAATAATAATAATAATTTCTTTCTGCGTTAATCGCAAAGAAAAGGAAAAAAGAAAGGAAAAAAACTCTGATATTAATTATAGTCCAGACGGACATTAAAACTGAATCTTTGATAATTTAATCTTAATGTAATAAAGAATGTACATTGATTAGCTTTCAATAACAACGCTCCGATATTTATAGTCCGTCTACAATTGGGAAGTCCCTCCAAATCTGTCTGCAGGTTGAGGCCACATGTCTGTCTCCTGATGTGTAGCGTCTCTGACACCAATCTCTTTCTGTACTAAGGTTCCTCAAAACTGCAATATTTTCTCAATCGAATTCGTGGTCCTCTTCCAATCGGTGGTATGACAGAATATGTGATTGTGTTCCACCGAATATGATTCCTGTGCTCAGCTATTCTTATCTTCAGCTGTCTTCCTGTTTGTCTCACGTACCTCGCATCGTAATCTTTGCAACAGATCTTGTACATCACATTAGATTTCTTTGCATGCAGAAGGAGATTCTTATGTACCTTGATGAATCCACGTAACTTATTAATACTATAAAATGATATTCTAATATCCTCGCTGTTTAATCTATTAAATTTCTCGGAATGTATCGGAACGTAAAGAACAATAAACTATGAAGGCTCCGCGTTTTTTATATTATCATTATGCCGTTTCTTTCTCTTAAAATTAATAATGTTTTACAATCGTTTATTAATACTATCAAAAATAAATTCTAACAGATTATTCTCTGACAAGAGAATTACAAAATTTATTTACAAAACAAAAACAGATTTAATTACAAAACAAAAATTATCAAGATGAAATTAGAATTCGAAAGTAAAATTACTCTATCTACCAAACCAACAATTGTGCCCCTCTTTTGAGAAATCTGGCGAAGAGACAAGAAATTCAAATATCTCCCCGAAAACGTTAATTTATGGTTCCAATCAAATTTGATTTTATTATTATTATTATAATTAAAGTAACATCCAAAAAGTTTAACCTATCGTCCGACCTCCATGATAAACTGAATCCTCGGTTGCTGAGAGTTAAAAATATCGAGAACTGAATTAATCAAAGTGGTAGATATCGTCTACATATCTGTAATAAAATGATAGCGGTGATCGAATCAAAGAGGCGAAACAAGGCTTTTCAAATTTCGCATGACCAGATCAGCAACGACGGGAGATAACGGAGAACCCATGGGAGTGCCATCATTTTGCTTATATGTATATAACATTACTAAAAGTGAAAAACGTGGAATTTAAAACAAATTCAACAGTTTTAATAAATTTGGTAAACAACAATTCCTAGAAATATACTGCCCATAATTATTAATACAATCGATTGCAATCGGCACGTTAGTAAAAAGACTAACTACATCCAATGAAATCAAGATACGTTCATTATTCAAATGAGAGCCATTGAGCTTCTCAACAATTTGAAAACTATTCTCTATATGACTACCCGCTTTAGAGATATTTTTTATAATTATGCTGTGTAGAAAAATCGCTAACTGGTAAAGAAGACTATTCAATGAGGAAACTATCAAACGAAAAGGGCAATTCTGTTCATGTATCTTTGGCAAGACATAGGCTTTCGGAAGTATTCCATCATTGCAAAATAATATTTTGTATTTTAAATTGGATATATAATCCGCATCCCTCCACTTCACAAGGATTTCCAGCAAACTTGTAACAACTCCCTTTGTAGGATCTCTCTTAATGACTTCATACGTCTCTGTATCATGGAGCATCTCTCTCAGTTACTTTTGATACATTTTACCAAAGCCACGGTGACATTGCTCTTATCAGCCCGAGTAAAAATAATACTATTATTTATTTCTTTAATAAAAATCTTAGTTTCTTTAGCTAAATCTAACAATTTTCTATCCACTTTATTATGCTGTATAAGAGAGACTGTTAAATATGGGAAGGAAATGATTGGAAATCGTTTATCGATAGATAATTTATATTTATTGTTGTCAATACACTTAATGAAATCAAATATTAGCTGCGATTTATCTAGACGGCAAGGCAAAATTCTCTCTCAGCTGTAGAAAACTTTGTATATTTTGAGGTGTAGAAACGGATGATAGATTCACGAACCATCCATTTCTTAGTGAGAGGAAAGGTGGAGAAGGGATCGATGAAAGAAAGGCCTGTGGGTCAATATATATTTCGTTAACTGTCGTGTTAGTAGAATTGAGGGTGCATCGATCCTTTCCTCTCAACTAAGAAATGGGTGGTTCGTGAATCTATCATCCGTTTCAATACCTTAAGGGTGTCTTTTCATGCATTTTTGCTTGTTTTCTAGCATCAAGAAATTAAATCTAACCTTTGTAATCTGTAGCGAAGAGACAATAGATTTCTGCCATGTATTAGGGACCACTGACGAAATAGTAGACAAATTAAATATTTCTGATTTATTTATATCTACATAATTTGGGAATCGTTTGGGGAAATTTAAAAGTATTTAAACATTTAGGTAATAGTATTTTTCTTGTTATTAACAAATTTTATCATGCGTTAAGTTAGCAGACAGCGATTTTATTTAATGTGTTTTATGAATGGAATCGATTTGGAGAAATTATTTGGGGAAGATGTCTTCATTGTTATTTTCATTTGGAAAAAGTCGCTATTTTATATAAATTCAATAGATTTACACATATTGCGAAAACGATCGTGACACTTTTTTTCAGTGGATTTCGGAACGCAGCTTGCTCAAGTTATTGCCCGAGTAATTGGTTCTTATTCATGAATCGATAAGAACCAATCGCTCGATGAGTAGGCTGTATTCCCTACTGCAAATTCCCATGGGTTTTTCCATGGGTTCCTATAGAGGACTATAAGATTCTATAGGAGTTTGTGTAGTTACCTATAGGATTTGCGCAGCATGCATAGGATATGTAGGACATTCATAGAAATGCAAATAGGATAATAGAGGTACCCACAGGAATGTGGACAGATGCCCCATAAGAACAAAAAGATTTATATCTGTTTGACGTATAGCAACATGTAGGCGTACGTAAGACAAAGAAGAGGTGCTTCATGGGAACTGAAAATGCCTATAGGCTACCATAGGATGATGTATGCACATCTCCTATGTCCTAACTCCTATGTAAACCTACATGTTCCTATACGTCAAAGTGTAGTATCCTATAGGTCTTTAATTCCCATGAGGCATCTCTTCCGTATTTCTATGAGTACCTATATCAACTTGAGAGAATAATTCGTAACTCTCAAAAACTGGGAGCCACGATAATAATTAATAAACAAGGTACATTCCACGTTGGGTAAAAAAAAATGGTGACTGCCATAAGGAAAATATATACTCACGACTTTTTTGAGTCACCAAACACACTTTGTTTATCACGTGACTTTCAATTTTTGGAGTTATAGAAAAATTATTTTAGATTTTCACATGAAATTACATCAATCAGCTGTTATAGCATTTTGTGTACACACTCTAATATGTATATTATAGGGACTATACAGGGTGTCTCAGAATATTTGTGACTATTTTGGGACTATACAGAATATCTCAAAATATTTGGAATTATTTTTATGTACAGATAGAGCGGATTAAACTGAACCGGAAGATTTATCATTTTGCAATTTTCGAAATTATTATCCAATGAGCAGAATGTTTAAAATCGACGTACGAGACAACTTTAAGATATCTTTAAGAATTCTTTGAAACAAGATTAAAATATATCATAAAGAACTCTGAAAAATATCTTAAAGTTGTCCCATGCATCAATTTTACCTACTTATTCGATAATTTTTAGAAATTAACTATTTTGAAAATTGCAAAATGATACAGAACTTTTCGACTTAGTTTAATCTACTTTATCTGCACACGAAAATAGTCCTAAATATGAGACATCCTGTTTATCATTTAGGTCCGATTGCATCAACATGCACATTATTCTTTTTCCTACGCAATCCTATAGGAGCCTCTTTTCATGGACTGACCATAGATTCCTATGTAAAATCTTGTAAAAAATTTTTCTATGTTATCCTACATATATTTACATGCTGTATTTACATGTAAATCCTATAGATACCTATTGTAATTTAGAGAAAATAGACACAACAGAGAAGCTATCAGCGTATCAGAGCTGTGAGACTCAGTGGCAGAACGGAAGTTTACCAACTCGGAGGAGAGATCAGGCCTGAGTTCGAGACGAGAAGTACCCTAATATTTTTCTCTGTTGTCATCAATTGTTTATATTATACAAGCTTCTACAAAATCTTAGAGACTGCGCACAATAAAAGGGAACAGGGAATAAGAATTTCAACCTATCAGAAATCATGTATTGTGGAATACACAGTTTCTGATAGGTTGAAATTTTTATTCCCTGTTTCCTGTTCCCTATTCCTTTCATTGTGTGTAACCCCTTATAGTTCTTTATAGGAACCTATGAAAAAAATCCATGGGAATTTACAGCAAGATAGGAGCCTCCTCCCATGGTGACCAGTTGAATTTTTCACGGGTACCCATGATTAGACAAACCCATAGGAAAATTTCCCATAGAAATTTGCAGCAGTGCGTGTGCGCGCCGTACGTGCGTGTACATTCGCGCGAACATTAATAACAGTGTTAATAATAAATAATATAATACACTCATTAATAACACTCTTATTACCGTTTGCGCGAGTGTGCACGTACACGCATACGCACGTGATTTCAAACAATCAACGTCTTAGAATTGCTATGATTTGAATTGATAATGGCAGCATTGCAACTTACAATTAATAATTATTTCGTATAAAAAACTACTTTTAGATATGTTTTTATGTTTCTTAGATATCATTTATAGATATTTATTAATGTTTCATAGCAATGTACAGAGTAATTTCTTACAATAGCTATAATTTGTCGTTACATTTAAATGCATTCCAATATATACACGATCATAACAATCATGAAGAAAAAGTGACTACGTGAAAAAATTGAAGTTCTTAACATTTCAATATAGTGTATATAAAATCATAAAATTATTTTTATCATTATTGTTATTATTGCAATTATTAATATTATCGGTATTATTAATATTTGATTAAAATAAACGCTCGTGTATTATAAACATAAATACAAGTTTCATTGTCATGTGTATAATATTTTGGTATAATACTTAATGTTTGATCTTGTGTTCACGTACAATGACGGTATAGATTTCCGATTCATTTAGATCCAGATTTCACAATTCACGGTTAACTCTTAATCAATCCTTTGATCATTTAATAAACTGGTCTGCAATCATCTGTTATCATTTATGGCCTTAATAACTCTCATGAAACTGTAGCTAAGAGAGCTCTTTGCTATATCAAATCTCTCATCAACAGTACTAGATGACGAAAAAGAATAAAATGTATATATATTTCATATTTTCAAATATATTTCATAAACAATAATACAATTCAATTTTATTTATATACCGGTATGAATCAGGAGTAATTAATAGCCACAATGTCGCTAATAGCTGTTTTCGAACAGGAATTACCAGTTTTCCATTTGTGACTGATAATACTGAACCAAGTAATGCTTCTTTTCAACAATGCTCGGAATCATTCTGAAATAATCTAAAAAATTCTAAACTGATCCTGTGTGAGTTGAGAAATTATATTCTCGACATATCTTTCTATTTTCATAGGTTTATAAAACCTGCCACAAAGAATCATACCTCTCCATAGTTGTAAATCATTTATATCTTCAGTATCGTTGTCACTATTATCTGTATCGCTATCAAATATGATTGAACGAAGTAAATTGTCTCCTAGTACAAGAGACCATAAATTGTCGATCAGCTTCCATGTTTGTTATATTATATTAGACTTTATCTTATATAAACAAATAAATTAATAAATATTTATCTTCATATGTTCAGTACATACTATATATACAATTTCATTAAAGAATATAAATTTCTTGTAAACTGTACGGCCAGTTTAAATAAAACTTTACAAGAACAAACTTAAGTGTTTACTTTATAACGATTTTTAAATTGCTGCTTTATATGCAAGTGTCTCAATTTAAAAGAGAATAATTACAGAATAAGATTATATCTTCAATTTATAATGTAAAATTCTATAAAAATAGAATTAAATATCGTCAAAATGGTATGGTAAAAGTCAATGAAATTTTTTCTATATATTATTGATATTATTAACTTTTGTATTACATGTATATTATAGACTTATATTATATTTCATCAAACGTAAGAATCTCCTTAAATTAATTATTAAAGTATCTCTGTATGAAAATTTTGTTCTATTATTATAAATTTATTATTTATATTAATAAATTTACTTAATATTTAATTAATAAACTTACTGATAAATTTCAAGGTCATCGAAATTATAAATTAATTAAATCGAAGTTAATTTATTCTTTATTTTCTTCTAATTTTAAGAATTAGAAAAAGATAACAGTAAGATTATATCCACACAAATTTGCATAGCGGCATAAATGTACGGGTGTTGCAGATACACACTAGGCAGTATGATGTGTTGCGCGGCAAACTTTGCATGGGCAGGCGCGATTTAATAAGTAATGAAGGTGACTTTATACATTGTGAAGTTTATACTACAAAATTTCATTATTTATATTATAAAGGTTATGTTATAAAGTCATCGTCATTATCTATTGAACCACGCCTGCCAGTGCAAAGTTTGCCGTGCAACCCGTCATACTGCCTAGTATATATCTGAAACATTCTATACATGCATAATGAAAATTATTCAATCACATTTCACGTGCGTCTTTATAAGAGAAATGCGATTGGATAATTTTCTTTATGCATACGTTTGTTACGTCCAGCGGACTCTCACAACCCTTTTACTTTTTTTTTTGTTCGGAGGGCTGGAGTTGTCAACACAGAAGACAGTTAAACAGTAATCAAAATCTTTCTCACGAAAAATTAAAAAACAAAGACTCCAGTATCTTCCCGTTAATGTCAGCCGAGATGAGGTGGGAGTCGGTGGATGTGGAAGACTAATGCGGGGTCGATGACAACCTCCTTGGACATTGTTATTAAGAAGACGATTAATGTCAGTGAAAACGCGAGATTGACGCCTAAACATTTTCCTAACAGTGAAGTCGCGGACGATTCTCACGACGCCCGTGACCATAAAATATAGAAGTGACACGTGATGTCCAGGGGAGGTGTTTGACGGTCTTGTGCCGACGCTGCACGTGCATCTCTCCATAATTTAAGAAGAAAGCATCGTAAAAATAAGACTAATACTTGTTGATGTAAAATAAGACTCCTTTCCTTCCCCACAATATACCCCAAATCTTGACCAATCCGGAAACCAGAAAAGCGTCTCATCACTTAACTATAATAGATCCCTATCAGCTAAAGGAGAATCGGTATATAAACCGCGGTTCCGCGCCCCTCGGAGAATTCTTTGACTTTCCTCAGTAGTCGCTTTTATTCTCTCGGAGAACTCTCATAAAATTTTGATTAGTCTTTAGTTCAATCTATAATCATTCGGGTCACAGCTAAAACACACATATACATATAATTATATCGAGTCAGTGTAACAGAACCAGAAGCCACTAGACCGCATTCATCGCCTCCGAGTCGACACCTTCAACCCTGAGAGACCTGCAGCTTGTAGTTGGAAACAATTCGCCTTTTCCAACCTTCATTCCGGTCGTATCGCTACAAGTAGTATCGCTACTAAGTGAAACCCTTCCCTTTCCTCTCCTTTATTTTTTTTCTCTCTTCTATTTCTCTTCCTATTACAATCATCATTATCAACTTATTTATTTTTTTCTTTTCTTATAATCATTTTTTCTTGTCTCTTCTTTCGCCCTCTCTCCCTTTATTAAATAAATGAACGTTGCAGTGCGTTCTAACGAGATTATCGCCCCCTCAACGCCATAGCGTTATTGTCTTCGTTCGCTCACGCCGACGGGCCGCTCAGGGAACAGGATCCTACCTGCGTCCGACCGTCGCCCCTGCGATTCCACCCCCAGTGCCCGACCATCAGAGAATAACGCGATAGGAACACCGGCATCACTTTTCCCTCTGCCCACTCCTTCTCTACCGATAGAAATTTCCTACTCCCCCCATACCAATCCTTCCCATACATCCAAACGAACTCCTCAAACCATCCGATTTCCCTTCGCCATATTCTACAGCCCCAGACATCGATTTCCAACTTCCCAATCCTCCCAATGATCAACCCTCTTTTCTCTCCTCTCTTGAATCTCCTGATTCTCACACAATTACCATCATAAACGATCTCCTCTCTTACTGGACATTTCCCCCTTCTAATCATCATCATTCAGCTCTCGTCTATCTCTCGTCTCTCGTCTCCAAAACTGTCCATTTCCCTTCCTTATATCTGCAGAAACTTTAATTCTCCTTATTGATTACTCATCTGCTCTCTAATTATTAATCACAAATATATAAAAATTCAATTTTAATTCATTCCATTCTCCACCCTTACACACCTACACCCACACACACACACACACACACACACACACACACACACACAC
>NW_017305672.1:1991317-2007115 GCF_001594115.1 Trachymyrmex septentrionalis
CACATGCACGCACGCACGCACACGCGCGCACACACACACGCACATTATTTTCCACACAAAAAATGGATAATCTATGACATGACATTTTCCGTCCGTCACAAGGGTCGTAAGACCCGACCGAATAGCGCAGCTCTGGCGTTCTGAGTCTTTCCACTTTTTTTAGAAGGCGGATGTATCTGCATACTCTCGTAGTGTCATTTTGTGTATTTCGTGTTTGTCTCATTTTGTTTGCGTCTCGCAGATTTTCCGCATCAGGTTATTGTTTTTTTTTCGTACGTTGTCATATCGCGAGTTATAGGATAATTGGCGATTCCCTTACGATATTGTAAAGTTTGCGTCGTTATCTACTTGTATAGAGGAAGAGAGAAGACGGCCAGGACTGAAGGTCAAGGAGAAGCAATTGAGGACGGATTGGCCGAGGCGCCCAGCATCTTATCACCCGGGTAGCATGCAGGTGATATCGCTCCACATTTCATTTTTCGTTTTGGTACGAGATATATCTTATCGCACCACATTACAGGCGCATGGCGGAACGATTGCGAGGACTGCAGCCGGGGATGGCCACTACACCTCAGTATCAGCTCTCGGCGAGAGCCCCATGACGGAACTACGGAGACCCCTGAAGAATCGGAAGTGGAGACAGCAATGACCGGAAGCCGGCATGAAGATGCGAGTCTCCCGCAAAAGAGAAGTCCTAGGGAGTCTCCTGAGCAGCCGAAGAAGGTCCATTGAATTCCGCGCGCCAGGCTTGAATGACACGACTTACGCGATTCGCGGATCAATTAGACGCGATAAGGCCCCCTTGCGGAAATAGCGATCCCTGCGTGCTTCCGGGAGGATCAGCGCCCGGCATTTGTGCTGTGGCGAGCAAAGGCGAAGCATGGAGGAAGGATTCACGAGCCAAAAAGCAGAGAACCGAGTGCCTTGCGAGGGGTCAGAGCGGTGAGACGAGCGCCACAACAGTGTAAGATCGCCAATTTCCTAGTCCGGGAGACGCGTCATTGTCATTGTCGGATTTAGCGTATCGAACGCACGAGAAAGTGCCGTGTGTTAAGTTTTCGCGATATTTGCATTTAAGCGTGCCACCTTCCGTGACGACTCATAATAAGCTTTTCGGGAGAGTCATTTTCCGCGTCCGCCTAAGCCACAGCCTAGTCATTGTCATTAAGTCTTATCGCGTATCGAGTTGCATTGTCGTATCGAAATTTTGTATCGTAGTGTCTGCGTGTACTCTATCTTTGCTGACTTTCTGTAAAACGGTTTGAAGCCCCGCGGACGAGCACGAGGTCGCGCCGTGTTTGTGATAATACTGTAACCGTCTCCTATCTCGGCTATCTAGATATTGAGCTATTGTTCGCGTAATTTGCGAGAAATATCTTATGTGGCGTGAACTCGTGCCGCCGAGAGTTAGCGTAATTGATACGCACTGCGTAGAGCATATCGGGGCCTGTGCGAGACTAAAATAACGTATTTTGATTGAATATTGTCGCCGTGATCTTGTCAACGAGTACGAACGAAAGTTGGAGATTAATCAAATATATTTGTTACTCTTTTTTTATTACTAATTATGGTGTGATTTATTGCCGTCGCCATTCGCTTCTCCAAACGATTCTCTATCCACCGCCCCTTCTGCCATTTTCGAAGCTGAGCTATCCGTTACGAGTACCATCGGCGTTCGCAGCTCGTTAGAATATCGTATAGAGAATATACTGAATGATTTTGAGAAAGAGTAGCACGCTCAACTCGTGCCTGGCGCCCAACTATCGGTTTCGAGATTTTGCGTTGCCTTTAAGAGTGGCCACGTGAAGACACATTTCTGTCGCGTTTCTATTGAAGTCACACGCAATTTGACTGTATAAGTGAGAAAATTAGTTGTGACCGCGCGACGAAGTTGCGTCACGCTTGTGAGTGTGGTTGCAAACGTTATGTAGTCATAAAGTTATGTAGTCATAATTTAGTTATGACTTTATATTGTGTAACTACAACCTTATCTCTAATTATACTATGAAATTAAAAGATCGCCTATTTTAATTCTATCAACACCTCCTTGTATTCTTTAAACGTTAGTTCGCGATTGCATTCGCTCCTCTCCCCGGTCACTTGGATTCACTTCCAAGACCGAACAAAAGGGCACACGAGCGCACTGGCACATCTGGCGTAAAAGTGCGTCTCACGGCACACTGATCCAGATTCAGATCTTAACGAATGCGTTCGACTCGTGGTTCGCTCTATGGAACGTCGATCTCGAGAGAGGTTTCCACTTTGTCCCCCTTTCGATTTCCAGCTCGGAATTTCCTGTACCCGGAAATTGTAAAACTTTCAATTAACGAATCGGAAATTTCATACAATTCAGGAACCCTTATATTGTACCTAACAACTCTGACAATTCAGAAGGCATCACTATTCAGCCCGCGCGCGAATCCAGTAACCTCATTCTCGGAAATAAATCTAACGCAACGGCGATTCACAATCCGTTCGCTACGTTAGAATACGCCGTCGAAACCGTCCTTTGATGGAATATCCCGATAATGTATTTTATAGAGGAATGCAAAGAGGCAAATTCTATGTAGCCTCCAGAGGCCGAATCGCAATTTACAAAAATAATAAGAACCCGAATAGTCGGTGAAGCGCGACGTACTATACAAGATCAAGATTTTGATAGCGTAACCCAGTTAACTAATTATTTAAAACAAATATACGGTCTCTCGAAAAATATTTATCACTTATAAAAGGAATTAGGCTGCATTTACTAAAAGAACGAAGAAAATGTAGTCACATATGCGAATAGAGTTAAAATTTGATTAGTATTATAAGATTTATATTATACTTTTTATTATATATTGTATATTACAGATAATGTATTGTAATTGTTTGAGTATTCAATTAAATACGACAATTTCAAGTTTTAACTATATTGATGACATTATTAATATTAAACAATCATTACACGTTTTTAATTCAGTGGCGTTTTTAAGACTGCTAAAGCTTCGATGCAAAGATAAACTTGAGAGGGGGGTCCAGGCATTACTACTATTAATGGCTGTGTTCAGCAAAACGTTTATTTTGCAACTGTTGGAAGTTTTTTTCGCGCTGATTGGGTTATGCTTTTAGATTAAGAGGAATGATCCTATCTCAGTAGACAATCATAAAATGGTTGCAAAACGGTTGTTCTGCTGAACACAGCCAATTCAAGGCAATGCCTATACAGCATAGATTTGTAATATTGCAGCAAAAAATTCATAAATGTTTACCACGCACCGGAGCCTGCAAATGCCTGCGAACGGGAATACGCGGATTCCGAGGCCCATCGGTACATCGCACCAGATGTATCGATGTTAAAAACGCCCTTGTTTTAATTTCCACGGAATTGTTTCAAATTTGCATTGGAGGTGACTCAATAGTAAGAGTTAAAACGTTTGTAATTTCATTTCAAATATATGGTATTCTTACACATGAACCTGTGCTGGCTCACATTGACTTTCTACCTTTCTTCCAGTAAATGTTGTATATTAATGTTGATGTAGATGATATATGTTCTTTTAATCGGTGTATGTTTTTGACTCTAATCATTGCATAGTGATGGATATATTTTCTTTGACAACATCAAAGAAAATTTCCATTCTTATGCCCGTTTATGAACGCGTTTGAAATGATACTCGGATAAATATTTAAAGAAATAATCGGATTTTCTATCGTATTTTGGAATATTATCCCGTACTTCCCTCCAAATGCATTCAATATGTTAAGTATGTATTCTTTCAAAAAATAATAGATATTTAACGTTCAATTTGTTAAAGAAAGTAATCTTTTACAATATTTATTTAACAAATTTCTTTGTAATAGGTTAAGAAATATATATGTATATGTATTTTATGACATGCTTTAATATTAGGTGTACAAATTAATTCGGTGTACCTTTATCGATAACTTTATCGAGTTAAAACCGCCAAGTTTTTTTCGAAGGTATTCGTCAGTTATCCGAAAGATAGTGTAAAATTATCGAAAACAATGGAGATTATTTCGAATATTAAATGTGTATTTGTCTTTGTGTGAGTAATTTTGAATTATGAAAAAAGGCATCGAATTAATGTGTACACCTAATATAATTACATTTCACATTTATATATTTTTTATATAATATAAAATTAAAAAAATAATTAATATTAACTTAAAATATTTATTTATAAGAACCCATCCATATATTAGATTTTCAGATATATTTAAATATTACTTACAGCAGATATATTCATATATAAAATAAACAAATATTCTTGCAAACCTATGATTACCCGTTAATATACGAGTATATATCACGTATGTATTAAAACTTACTTTTTTAGAAAAGATAAAAAAAACTAAAAATATGTGCTCCTCGAATATAACTTTATAGTGATACGTTTTTTTTATTATTTCAATCCAAGCAATAACAGCTTTAATTCTCTTTCAAATATTTCTTATTATTCTTCGAAAAATACATATGATATTGCCTTGATATTTTTACTTCTTCAAAAATATTCTTATTGATGGTCTTCTTATTCCAATCCAAGGAATGGCAGCTTTAACTCTCTGTAAAAAATTATTATTCTTCGAAAAAACTTAAATTAAAATTAAAAATTGAAACACAAATGTACTACAGTCTTTACTAACCAAGTTAAATTCTATCAAAGAAAAAAGTAAAATCCTCAAGTGACATAATCTTTATTATTTGCTTAACTCTAATGAATCTATCATTTGTATAAAAAATTTGATATCAACAACTGGCGACAAGTTAAATCCCATAAATTAAATAAAAAATATAATTCAAGTAGTACTAGCTTTAATTTTTATACAATAAAACCTAAGTATGTATCTTTGTATTCCTATTGAAAGATCTTCCAATTTCTTAATTCTTCTCTCTTAAAAAAAATTATTATATCACAATTTATAATAACCGGCTATTAAGATTTGGTACGCGATTGGATATTACAATTCATTCCAAGATATTTTCTCTTCATCAAAATAGTAGTTACTTAAAACATCTTCTTTAAAACATTATTATTACAAAATTGTATTACTTTATTCAATTTAAGATTTGACATTGTTGATATTAAATCTTTTATATAAATAATAGATATCATTAGAATTAAATAAATAGTAAAGATAGTATCACTCTTGGGTTTGACTTTTTGAAAGAATTTTAACTTGGTTAGTAAAATCAGTAACGCATTTGGATTTTAAATTTTAATTTTTAATAATTTTTTTCAAGAATCAATATTCTACGGCTTAAAGCTTATTATACCTGTTATTATTATGTTTTGGAATATACTTATTGTATTTTAAGCCCGATTGCATCAACATTACTTTAACTCTAAGCAAGACTTAAACACACTTTCTCTCTCTCTCTCTCTCTCTCTCTCTCTCGCTGAGAGAGAGAGAGAGAGAGAGAGAGAGAGAGAGAGAGAGAGAGAGAGAGAAAGAGATTGCAATCGGGCAATTAACCTTAGACAATTTCCAGAATTTCAAAAACATCATGCGCGTGTGTAAAATAAACGTCTAAATATGTCTAAATAAATTTACTCACAGTTGTGAGTTATACTGTATACGAGTATGTATAAATTATTTCCTTTTTATGAATACACCATATAATAACATTAACATTTAAAAATATATTAATATATATTTACTGATTCATTATACTCTTCAACACATACATAGTATAAAGATTACAATTGTCACTTAAATATTATACATAGAATATATTTTCTTTTTGCCAAGACACATCATTAGAGTTTTACTTACATTCAAATGACAAATAATCGTAAGCATTACCGTTTATTGACTAACTTGACGAAATATGTAATTAACATTGATAATCATTTTGATATAATTCATGATAAATATACAGTTATTCAAATTAAAAAAGATAAGAAGACTGATTTGCATATAAACATTTAAAAAATTGTTATACAATCTTCTTAGAATATCTGGTGCAATATTTTCCAATTTAGATATTATAATATAAATGACTTCTCAACACAATTATAAAATATCGCGGAGTTATCACAAACAAAATGATTTCTAGTGTTAACAAAAATTTTGTTTGTGTCAAAAAGACTTTTTGATTACTTCATGCTGATCATATTAGACTGGAACCTAATTGTTTGAACAGAAATATATCGTTCATTCAATTACAGTTTTCTTTATCGCGTTGCATCTATTGATCTGCGAGGCTGTTATAAATGTTATAATAAACAACCTTAAATTGCACTTGTGTCTTTTACACACGTAAAAAGGGCACAATTAATATTCGGAATGTGTTTAAGGCTATACTTTAACATTGGGAATTCCAGTTATTTCTCCTTGCGTGAAATTCATCTCGGAAGTAATTCTCATATGCAATTGCTTAGGACCGTTTTCTCGCGAGTAAATAAATTCTACAGGTGTGTAACATTCTTATAAAAAATTTCACTTAACTGGGAAGAACCGGCAGTGGTTTGCTTTTTTTCCCATTATACAATTCAAAATTTATTAAATTATATATGTTCCACTAAAAAACATGGATAGATTGATACCCTCTGTATCTTTCTATAATCTCTCTTTATTTGCTAAATCTTCTTTCCCCTTTCTTTCCTTCTATTTTCTGCATTAACTTTTCCATGAATTATGTATATAAATATTCATTTGCATTTCTATACCACAATGATTATAAAGTCACATTTATGAAATATTGAAACGGCAAAGCTCGCTAAAAAAGAAAGAGGAAGAAAACATTTTAAGGAGCTAAACTACAGCAGGAATTGGTTTTCCGTGCGGTCTTGTAAAACGCCTTCGACTGAGCGCTGAGTCCTTCCGATTTAGAGACTAGATCATCCAGCTTCTCTCCCCTTTGCAACACAGCTTCTAAGGTATTGTGCTGGTAAAAAGTATCACATTAAATTTTGAATATTTGTACAGTATTTGTATCTAAGGATAAGATCTAGTTTAATATGTGATTTAATTTGTACTTGAAAAATCCGAGTGAAATCCAATAATTAATTTTATTTTCTAGAATTTTTTAGAACTTTATTTTCTAGGATTTGAATAATATTTATAAGAAATAATATTTCATATACTGTATTTGCAAATTAACTAGTTATAATTTCGAATAATTATAATAAATATCTATAAGATTCAAACATGTACTTATAAGTAGTTTTTATTGTACAGAACCGAATCTTTTATAAGTAGTACTCGAATTTTAAAAATAAAGATGTCAGTTTAAAAAATGTAATATAAAATAAACTTGTATTGCGTAGCTCGATGGAATATATTATAATTCAAATACTTAAAAAAGAATTTTACGAACTCGGCTTGTACGTATGTGCCGTGATAATTTATTAATCTCCAGTGTTACGATAATGTAATTATAATATTAAACAAATGTTTCAACCTTTAATGTGGTCCTACTCAATGAATAAAATTAAAATCGCATCATACTGTTACTCGTTATCATGTATAAATTAAAATATCTAGCAGCTTAGAACCTTAAGACATAATAAAAAAAAGGCTTCCTACTATATACATTATTTCTTATCTTCCATGTTGTGTTTGATATTGGTTGTAATTGGACATTTGATTTGTACACCCGCATCACAATTCGCTAGTTTATCCGCATCAGTTATATGATTCTTATCCTGGTGTTCTTTTATTCACATCGTCAGAGAGAATTATACTTTCCAGACCAAGTATAATGTGTAAAACATACTATAATTGTATGTCATTATCAGATGTTTTGTTTTAATTATATAATGTGATCTGGTTACCTGTGATTTCTCTGCCAATTTAATTTCTGTGAATATTAAAAATAATTAAAATTAGCGTAGCTTTCTTTGTTGGTTGTCAAGTACAGAATAAAAGTCATTTTGTATATACAGATGTTCGGAAAATAATGATAAATCTTTCGCATAGAAAAATTTACTCTAAGAAGAAAAGTCCTTTATCATTTTGCAATTTTCGCAATAGTTAATAAGATATTAATTGCTAAAAATTGCCAAAAATTGATCTTCAATAATTTTTTACTTAAAACTATTAACTTTACAGAAAAACTGCAAAAGACAAAAATTGTTTATTTTCTTCTCTAGAACTCTACGAATTTTTTCAGAATTTTTTATTAACTTTTTAATACTACATTTTCTCATTTTTACTAACTTGAGAAAATATGGTATTAAAAAATTCTGAAAAAATTCTAAAAAAATTCGTAGAGTTCTAGAAAAGAAAATAAACAATTTTTGTCTTTTGCAGTTTTTCTGTAAAGTTAAGTATTTGAGTAAAAAATTATTGAAGACCAATTTTCAACAATTTTTAACAATTAATATCTTGTTAACATTGCGAAAATTGCAAAATGGTGAAGGATTTTTCTTTTCAGTTTAGTCCATTCTGTCCTTATATGAAATATATATCATTATTTTCCAAACATCCTATATATATGATTGTCTCATTGTTAATTACCGCCGAGAGATCTAGTGGAGGATAAACGATTCAGGATAGAGAGATAAGCATTGGATAAATGTATGGTGTCACTTTGTTAAGGTCTAATGTTTGTCTTTTATTGTGTATCATTTCAGATATCGCTCTTTTTATATACGGTTTATACTGGGATATGCACATTATCCCAATTAAAGTCATGATTTTGATATAGTCTATATTCTGAGATAACTGACAGGGAACCGCTCCTTTTATTGATGTCTTTCATATGCTCTAGCACTTAATTGTCTTTTCGTTTGTTCTACATACGTGGCCTCACAATCCTTGCAATCTATTTTATATACTACGTCACATTTATAATTTTTTTATCATTTTATAATTTTTTTCGTGTTATCCTCGCCTGTAGTAATGATCTGATTAGTTTGCAAGGAATTGTGAAAAGAGCAAGCATGTTGACTTTGTTAGCAATAGTAGTAAATCTGTTCAATATGCTCTTTATGTATGGAATGGTAAAAAATTTTTTAATTATATTTTCTATGTTTTTACTTTTGTTGTGTTTTTTTATGATACATGTGAAAGTGTAACCTATTATTAATGATTTTAAAAATAAAATTTAGTGGATAGTAATTTTTTAGTAAAATGTCAATGTTGTTTCTTTGATATTTTTTAAGTAAAATCGTGAATGTACTATTGACATTACTTTGTCGACTATTCGAAAGATAATTCCTTTTTTATGTGCTACTGGGTGTTGTGAGTAATAATTAAGATATCCGATGTTTTATTCTTTTTGAATAAGTCAAATATGATGCATTGTTCTTCTCTAATTAAGTTGACATCTAAGAAGCTAATCTGATGTTCTGTTTCTGTTTCCACGAAAATGTAGACGTTCATGAATAGAATTGAAAATCACGAGTGTTCATCTATTTTATCATTCGGGATGGTCAACAAAATATCACATATATAAAAAAAAACGATAGTCTGAATGATAGTTTTTTGATAGCCATTGTCTCAATATCCTACATCGCTATGTCCGTAACTATAGATGAGAGAAGAAATCCCATTGATGCACCAAATATTTGTTTGTAATAGATATTTTTAAAAATATGCAAAGTGACGAATATTTATCCGATGCTTATCTTCCTATCCTGGATTGTTTGTTCCCCACTAGATCTACTGACGGTAATTAACAATCATGTATTGATAAAATGACTTTTTATTCTGTACTTGACAATCGATAAGGAAAGTCATGTTAATTTTAATTATTTTTAATATTTGCACAGTTAAATTAGCAGAGAAATCACAGACTATATTACACATCATATAGTTAAAACAAAACATCTGATAACGACATACACACAGTATTACACTTTATACTTGCTCTGGAAACCATGATTCCTCTGACGATGTAAATTTGAACAAATTTGAATGTAAATTTGAACAAAAGAACACCAGGATAAGAGTCATATAAGCGATGCGGATGAACTAGCGAAATATGATGCGGGTGCACAAATCAAATGTACAGTTACCATCAATACCGAACACAACATGAAAGATAACAAGTAATATAGGAAGGTCTCACTTTTTACTACATCTTAAGATTCTAAGTTGTTAGATATCTTAATTTATACATGATAACGAGTAACAGTATGATACGATTTTAATTTTACTCACTCAGAAGGACCACATTAAGGAAATCGAAACGTTCGTTTGACAATATAATTACATTATTGTAACAAATTAATAAACTGTCACGGCACACACGTACAAGACAAACTTGAAAAGTTCTTTTTTAAGTATTGTAATATAAAAGTTATAATATGCAATATTAACGTATAAAATTAATATTTAATGTACAATATTATCTTTAATATTTTATTTTTTATTTGTGACTTTTTTTTTATTTGTGACTTTACTTACAACTTTCAAAAATTTTTTCGATTGTTAATTATTAATTATTTCATTATTTTATATTTTATTAAATAAAAAACAATAATAAAAAACAATTTCGTATTTTAAATGTATTGTATGTTACTTATTTTTATTTATGATAATTTTAAATTATAATAAAATAATATATTAAAATGACACTAATGCTGAAAATGATGCTGCAAGCAAATAAATTCTAGCGCGTTAGATTTCCAAGATAATTGAGATTTAATAAATAAACAATAACTTTTATGGCAATATTTGACATTTTTTTTGTAAAGATTAACATTATCATGAAATTCCGATCAGAAATCATGGAGTTCATTCGCTATAAAATGCATTTTTTTTTACTTCAATAGCTTACTTTTTAACCATATTAGCCAATGAAGGATTGAAGATAGGAGCTATTTCAAATATGGGAACTCCGGTAGCGTCATGCAAAATTTTGAAGGTCACATTTTGATAACTATATTTAATGCACAGAATAATAAGATGAATCAACTGATGAAAATACATAGCTGTTTCTCAAAACTTAACAATTTGTAATAAGCAATTATATAAAATCTATTTTATAAAACAAACTGTGTGTGTAGGGGAGGAGGAAAGGAGCGCGTGCGCGCGAGCGCCATTATTTTAAAGTAATTTTAGCTCCTATCTTACATTCTTCATATCATAGTTACGAGGGCAAGTCAATAAGTTTTTAGAAAAACATAGTAAAACAATTTTTTTTTATCGATTCATTTTTATTTCTCAACATAATCTCCTTTCAACTCAAGACACTTGATCCAACGATTCTTCCACTTTTTCAAGCCATCCGAATAATATGATTTTTCCAACCCTTCAAAATAAGCCTCTGTTTCGTCGATGAGCTGCTCTCTGGTGGTGAATCTTTTTCCTCCGAACCATTTCTTCAGGTTTGGAAACAGAAAATAGTCGCAAGGGGCTAAATCTGACGAATATGCTGGATGGGGAAGTAATTCGTAACGGAATTCGTTGAACTTGGCCATCGGTGCCGGGCACGTGTAATCCTGTGCATTGTCTTGATGGAAGAGCACTTTCTTTTTCGCCAAATAGGGACGTTTTTTCTTTTAAATGTTGTTGAAATGGTCTAATAAGGCTGCGTAGTAATCGCCATTAATCGTTTACTTTGACGGAAGATAATCGATATGAATTATACCGCGTGCATCCCAAAAAACTGTGGCGATCACCTTTCCGGCCGACGTCACGGTCTTCGCCTTCTTCGGAGCTGGTTCACCCGGTGAAGTCCATTGTTTTGACTGTTCCTTCGTCTCGAGTGTAATGGATCCATGTTTCGTCCACAGTAATGAATCGACGCAAAAATTCATCTGGATTACATTAAAGCATCTTCAAACATTGTTTTGAAATCGTCACACGGTCATGCTTATGGTCCACAGTGAGCAAACGCGGCACCCATCTTGCCGATAGCTTTTTCATATTGTTCGTGCAAAATTGAAATCACTGTGCCATGTGATATGCCTGTGGCCTCAACAAGCTCGCGCACTTTCACTCGTCGATCAGTCGAAACAATATCGTGGACTTCGTCGATGATTTCTGACATAGCAGCCTCAACGTCCCGAACGAGGTGCATCACATGTGGATGTACAACCACGTTTAAATTCATTCACTCAATTGTATATAGTCGCAAACGCTGGTGCAGATGTGCTATGAACATTATTCAACTCGGCTTTGATTTCTTTCGGCGGTAAACCTTTCATATGTAGATGTTTGATTGCTGTACGAAACTCGTTTTTTTCCATTTTGCAAAAAATACAAAGGTTGTTCGCTTTAATCGTCTACAGAAACGAAACCACGCGATGAATTCCGCTCAAAATGTGACAGTAATCAGCTCAAAGATGCTACTTGTCAAAATTTAATGTGACACTGCGAGTGCCCTCTGACAGATTTTCTAAGAATTTATTGACTTGCCCTCGTACAAAGCAAGCTATTGTAGTAAAAAAAATGCATTTGATAGGGAATGAACAGTACATTCATAACTTTTTATCGAAATTTCGAGATAATGTTAGCCTTCTTTACAAAAAAATGTCAAATATAGTTAAAAAAAAAAACCATTTTTTTACGTATTAAACCTCAATTATCTTGACGTGCTAGAATTTTTTCAATTTCGGAGTCATTTTCAGCCTGTAAAAACCTATAAGAGACACATAGTTTAAAATAAAATAAATGAAAAAAATAAAATTTTTGTAAATTAATGTAATAATAATAGTAACAATAATAGTTGCTCTTTATACTTATACAAACACTTGAAGAAACGGTAAATATGCCAAATAGGGAAGTCAATTCCGATGACCTTGACCATGACATACGTTGTTTGAAAAATGTCTTTTCTACTATATATATATATATATAACGAAAATTTTCTACTTTAAAATATATTTTACGACTTTCCACGCAAAGTGAAGTCCACCTCACCTCTTCCCCTGCCAAGGAACGCCCGACTTTTCACACGAAGCGACTGGCAGGGGAGAGTGAGAGTCGCTTCGCGTGGAAGTTGTGCGTCCCTAAGCAAGGTGGGAAGTGAGGTGGGCGTCGCTTTGCGTGTAAATCGCGCGCTCCTAAGCAGGGGGGCGGGGGGAAGTGGAGTGAGAATCGCTCCATGTAGAAATCGTGCGCTTCTTGACAGGGTAGAAATGGATGAGAATCGCTTCGCGTGGAAAGTTGTAAAATATATCTTAAAGCAGAAAATTTCTGTTTTATATAGTAGAAAAGAGACATCATTTTTCAAACTTTTTTTATTAGTAACTTTTTAATGAATGATGAGCGACGACTAAAACTAGTGATGGAGGTCGTAACCTTGACAACATATGGCAAGATCAAGATCATTGGAGCTGACTTCCCTACTCGGCATATTAGCCAAAGGAACATAAAACTTTTAAATAAAAATACCAATTAGGGAACTCAACCCAATGACCTTGATCTTGGCATATATTGTCAAGGTCATGACCCTGAGTGATCTCCAATAGGTTTTAGTCGTCACTCGTTATTCATTAAAAAGTAATTAACAGTTAAAGTTAATATTTCTCTGCTTTTTACATAAAGAATTAAATAACTTTAGATACAGAAAGGAGTATAAGATAAACGAATTCAAGGAATACAATTTCTTACGCAAAGCGACTATAGTGGAAGGAATTGGACATAGTGTGCTCAGTTTGGACAAACTACGAAACTAAGCCCTTTTTGCGAGTCGAGATACCGTTCAGAACCTAGGCTTGCAAACTACG
This sequence comes from Trachymyrmex septentrionalis, assembly GCF_001594115.1. Taxonomy (NCBI): domain Eukaryota; kingdom Metazoa; phylum Arthropoda; class Insecta; order Hymenoptera; family Formicidae; genus Trachymyrmex; species Trachymyrmex septentrionalis. The sequence goes on from NW_017305672.1 coordinate 2,004,946, forward strand.
AAGAAAATAAATGATGTTATTATGACTGATCTCTATGTATCTTCGTCAAATTCTGCTATGTGTTCTTTTCTCTCTTCGTTTCGAAGCGTAGTGCAACATCAACCGTAAAGGAAGTGTTAAAGGTAATTTCAGTTTATTAGAATATGTATTATAAAGTTATTCGAAATGAATCCCTATTGGAATTATTCAATTATTTCTTAGATTTCTATTGTATTTTTTAGAAAAAACGAAATAATTCTGTAAGTGCCCTGAGGAAGATTTCGCCGAGCTATACGTTAGTATAAGTATTGTTGGCACCAATTGTACTTATTTATTTATTCATTTATGTATTGATTTGTTCATTTACCCGGGAAAAAATGTTTTATACATAATTGTATATATTGACATCACAATATAATTATAAATAAAACATGTCCATATATATACAATTATAGAAAATTATACGAATCTTACAATATTTTATAATTCACATATAAAAAAATTCTGAATTTTAGAATTTCTATATCATTTGACAACTGTTTAGAAAATATTTCAAATTTTTTTATACAAATCTTATAATATTTCAGAATTCATATTTATAAAAAATTCTAAAAAAAAAAAAGGTATTTTGAGTATATATTTCTGAAATTTTAATTCCTATTATAACTCCTACTCATTCTAATAAACGCGTGAAAGTAAGTAAGAGCTATGATAGGAGCATACAATATGAGAAACGTTGGTAGTACTAGATGATTCATGATAAAAAGAGACCGAATCTAAATGATGTGTATGCGACGAAGACAACAACTAAGATTGACTAAACTGGGATCTGAATGGTTATCGAACAAGCGAGAAGACAGAGAATTAGAGAAAGACGCTTTCAAATTGAGCACACAATGGTTTAATTTACACCGAGGATTCGATTCGGGTCAGAATACAAGAACTAATCAACTGCAGTCGTGCATTCCCCTGTTACAGTCGAATGACAAGGGAATGCTCGACTGCAGTTGGTTGGTTCTTACATTCCAACTCGGATCAAACCCTCGATGTAAACTAGGCTCATGTAATCCTTCCATGAAAGCGACTTTCACCCCACTTCGCCCCCCTGCCAAGGGGCGTGCGACTCTCCACGCGAAGATTGAATTAAGGATGTGTATCGACAACACGGAATAAAAAGATTAAACTCGAGGATGAACATGGGCTCGAAACATGGCATCGGAAACACATGGAAAATAGTGGAAAATAAACGATGCGATTTTAGTGCCGTTGCGGAAAAAGTTGGAAGTATATGTACTACATGATAATGCATACGAAATACACATGTATGCACGTTTTATTCTTAATGCAGAAATTTCAATGTACATTTCATTTTATTTGAAAAATACATATTTTCGTGCATAGTCATAAATTATCATTAATTATTAAATTATCGTTTTTTAACTTACCGATATTAAAAAACTTTAAATTAAAAAAAAAATAAAACAGAATTGAACGACAACTTCTCAAAATATATTCTACGCATAAAAATACACAAATTTACAGAATTACAGGAAAATGGAAAAAAAAATTTATCAAATCCTCTAAGTGTTAACAGTTTTTTTTGCTTGAATTTTTGTTCTTGCATACAGCGCTTTTTCGAAACCGTGTTTCAAGCCCATCTTTTTCGTAACTGGCCGCTTGAGTTTGGTCTCCTTCTTTTTACTCCGTGATTGATAAGAATAATCTCGATGTTTGACATCGAAGTTAACTTCGAAACATGCTATCTAAGATAGAGAAATATCGGCTATATAACATCGATGTTTCTTAAGCATCGGTGTTTCTTTTTCTTTCTTTGTAATAAAGCTTTAATTTATAATGTAATTTATAATGTAATTAACTACCCTATAAGAGGCATAATATTAAAAATATTATATAATACGAGGGGGGACCCAAAAAAACGGGAATTTCGTCATAACTTCTTTATTTCTCAATATTTTAACACCAAATTTTAATCACCTTCAAAGTATTCGCCATTGACCACAACGCACTTCTCCAAACGATTCTTCCATTGTTCAAAACAGTTTTTAAATTCACTCATCGGGATGTCCTTTAAGCCTTCCAGCGATTTTTGTTTCACCTCCTCCACAGTGGCAAAACGCTTTCCTTTCATATTCCTTTTGAATTTGGGGAACAAAAAGAAGTCACAGGGGGC
>NW_017305672.1:2007335-2022920 GCF_001594115.1 Trachymyrmex septentrionalis
GGGATCGTATCCATAGCACCACGATTCATCACCAGTAATCACCTTGGAAAAAAATTCAGGGTCCTCTTCGAGCTGATTTTGAAGCTCAAAACATGCCTGAAGTCGACGCTCCCTTTGCTCGTCTGTGAGAAGTCGCGGGACGAATTTGGCTGCAACCCTTCTCATGTGCAAATCTTCGGATAAAATTCTCTGAATTGAACTCCATGAAATTCCCGACATCTCACAGAGTTGATCAATGGTTCGGCGACGGTCTTCACGAACAAGGGCATTGATTTTGTCGAGGTTTTCATCAGTTCTTGACGTTGAGGGGCGTCCTGAACGAAATTGGTCTTCAATAGACATTTCTCCATTTTTAAAACGTGAAAACCAATCGTAAACTCTGGTTTTACTTAAGGCAGCATCCCCATAAGCAGTCTTAAGCATTACGATAGTTTCCGCGGCCATTTCCCCAACAGGAAACAAAATTTCACAGCCGCGCGTTGTTCTCGACAATCTGCCATTACGTTTTCGCCGAAATGTAAAAAGTTGTTTTACTAAAAAAAATCTCACAGGCGAACCGATGCACTCACAGCGACACAACTTCGCACACTGACGCAGGTGGCGTGACACTAACGGACATGTGGTCAAACAATAGGTTCCCCCACTCTCCCTCCCCACCACAGCGTAATTCCCGGAACTTATGGGTCCCCCCTCGTATAGCGAATTCGGCAGATTGCACTAGTGCGCACTGAGTGCGAATTTTTTCAGTGCCACGCATTCGACACACTGTATCACTGCGTTAAGATTCGTATTCGAAAACTGACTCAGTGTAGTGCTGAATTTATATTCGGACCAATCGAATAAACTGAACGAATTCAAGAAATGTTGCACTGACGTTTCTGACAGTGCAATTTGGCTTAGCACTAAAGTGGTTTTGCACTCGCACCATGTCAGCACTAGAGCAGAATCAGTGCATGCCGAATATTCGCTATAATATTCTCGAAATATTATAATATTCTTTTAATTTTTAATATTGGGTGTTTGAATTAATTCGTAGTTTTCTAATAGGTGGCGTAGAAACGCCACTTACCCATTAGATGGCGTGACTACCATATATTATTCCATATATAATATTAGGTTAAGTAAAAAGTTATCGCGTTTTTTAAAAAGACATCTATCAGTAAAAACCGCAATTATTTTCTTACCAACAATATAAATATATCTTGATAGAGTAAAGTTTCAGCTTTAAAAATCTCTTTTTTAAATTATACGATACGACAATTTTTAATGGAGTTATGAGCAATTAAAGTCAAAATAATTCTTTTATTTAATCCGCGATAACTCAGTAATCAAAAGTCGTAGGAATATTAAAAAAAAACGATTTTGTAGGGAAAGTATCAAGCTTTCACGATAGGTAATCGAAAATTTTCTCAAATTCGTTTTGGACACGTTACAAATCCACAAAGTGAGAAGAAAATTTTTCGTCTTTTTCAGCTCGTAGTTTTTGGTATGTAAAAATTATCAAACTCATATAAACTTAAATGATAAGCTTTTAAAAGTAGAGATTTCAAGCTTTAAAACCCTTTTTTTAAATTTGAATTTCATTCATTATTGACGAAGATATTGTATATACAACTTTGAGCTAAAAAATACGCGATGACTTTTTACTCAACCTAATATTATCCGTAAACCTGCTGTTATTAAGCGTCGTTTTTAGTATATGTCATTTGGTTGAAGCGTATATAACAAAACTTTTTACTTCATCGAATATGTCTAACTTTGTGCCGGATAAAGTGTTTTTGCGGGGAGTTCTACTTCATTACTTTAACATGAAGAAAAGCGCTGCCGAAAGCTATCGAATTTTAGCGGAAGTTTATGGAGAGCATGCTCTAGCTGAGCAAACGTGTCGGAAGTGGTTTTCTCGGTTTAAAAGTGATAATTTTAAGCTGGAAGACAAGGAAAGACCTGGGCAGCCGAAAAAATTCGAAGATGAAGAATTGGAGTCGATGAAGATCCATGTCAAACACTTCAAGATTTAGCTGAATCATTGGAAGTTAACTTTTCAACAGTCAGCAAACGCCTGAAAGTCATGGGAATGATCCAAAAGCAGGGAAATTGGGTCCCATACGAATTGAAACCAAGAGACATGGAAAGGCGTTTTTTCACCTGTGAACAGCTGCTTGAACGACAGAAAAGGAAGGGATTTTTGGATCGAATTGTGACTGGAGATGAAAAGTGGATCCATTACGACAATCCCAAACGGAGAAAGTCATGGGTTAAGCCCGGCCAACCATCAACATCAACGGCGAAGTCAAATATCCATGGATCCAAGCTTATGCTCTGCATTTGGTGTGATCTACTATGAGCTGCTTAAACCGAATGAAATGATCACGGGAGAGTGTTACCGAACTCAACTGATACGTTTGAACCACACGTTAAAGGAAAAACGGTCGGAATATGGCGATAGACACGACAAAGTGATTTTGCAGCACAACAATGCTCGACCACATGTTGCAAAACCGTGAAAACCTATTTGGAAACGCTCAAATAGGAAGTCCTACCCCACCCGCCGTATTCTCCAGACATTGCTCCTTCCGACTACCACTTGTTTCGATCGATGACACATGACCTATCTGAGAAACGCTTCACTTCTTATGAAGATTGTAAAAAATGGGTCCATTCGTGGATAGTCTCAAAAGATGAAGAGTTCTTCCGACGCGGTATCCGTATGCTGCCAGAAAGATGGGAAAAGGTAGTGGCTAGCGATGGGCAATACTTTGAATAATCTATTTGTAACCATTTTTGCACAATAAAGCCTCAATTTTCAAGAAAAAAACGCTACGAATTAATTCAAACACCCAATAATATTTATATAACATATAAATATTTTGCGTTTATAAGTTAAAACTAATCGATTATAAAATATATTTATTATTAAATCATGTAAACATTTGAGATAGTAAGAAATAATTAATACAAAAATATTTAATAATGTTATATTTTTAACACTTTAAATAAAATGGATACATATTATTATAACTATCTGGCCGTCTGGTATCTCTGGCAGTGATTTTTGGAACAAACTCAATACAGCCATCGAACACAAGACATTTTCAATGAAACATCAAAATATCTTTGCTTGCGACATCGATGGCAAAACATCGAAAAAGTGATGGGTAAATCTCGATATTTTCTAAATATTGATGATTTTTGCACATCTCTAGATTGAGTGCACTTTGCTTCGCGTGGAAAGTCGCGCGGGAAATCCTCTTGACAAAAGGGAAAGCGGGGTGAAAGTCGCTTCGCGTGGAACTGGAAAGTGGCGCGCCTCTTGACACGGGAGAAGGTGAAATGAAAGTTGCTTCGCGTGGAAAGTCAAACACACTTTAGCAGTAAAGATCTACCAATTCTAGATATACCAAAGTAGCGCAAAAATGCTCCATTTTCGATTTACTAACAATACTAAGCGCTTATTGGTCTAGGTCACTAGATCCAAAATGGCGGTCGTAATAGCTAAGGAAAGTTATCGGCATTTCTGCTCAAGTAAAAAAATTGGGTATAATTCCAAAACCAAATCCTTCCGATTTCAATAAAAGGAGTTGGTGCATTTTGGACTGATTTGGGGAGCACGCGGGAATCATTGTGTTCACATTTTTTCTTACTCAAATTTACTTGCTAAATTAAAAAATCGTAGTTCAAATTATTCTGAACCGGAAAATTTTTTTTCACATTTTGGACAGAAGAAAGCAGCGATTAATTTTATCTCTTTTTTGAAACATGTCTGCGAATTTCTTTGTTTTTATAAAAATCAATTATTATTGAAGTCGCAACTTTTATTTGTACTATAGAATTAATAAGATTTTGTAATAAAGACTATTATTGTAGAGCGTTTATGTAAGTAAAAATATTCCCGGACCGGTGAAATATCTCGAAAACTAAGAATTTCTGAAAGAAATGTTTCCTACAAAAGTTGTAGAGTTTTAAATAATCTATTCACTGATTTGACTGTGTATGGCATCGCTAAGGTCAGATTAAGATCACATCGATCTTTTTTAAATGGCATATCCTATTTTCGATTCTAGAATAATCTAATAGTTGGTGTCAACAACTTTTCAAAACACTGTAATAAAGTTATTTTAGTTTCGCAATGAGATGCAAAATGACATATGATGCAGTGACTGCTTTTTCAGAAAATGTAGGAGATGTAGCATCATTATTGATATCTAAAATATCTACAATCTTTTTTACTAATTTTAATTCCTCTCTTAAATTGAACTTTTCCTCATCCACATATCGTGAACATTCGCGAAATGTTTACTTTTATAATGTTTCTCAATCATAAACTTTTTTAGATAGAAGATTGATAACCGCACAGAAGCTAGATCGTTCTATTGCAAATAAACGCGAACAAATTATCTTCCTATTCTTTATTATAATGTTGTACATATCTCTGTTGTGCACTAGCTATACTTTACCTTTGCAAAAAGATTAAATACCAAACAAATCAATCGTATATATATATATATATATATATATATACTAGAAACACCAAGAACTCTATTATAATAATACGTAGACTGTTGGAAAAGTTTCTGCAATCTAGTACTTTCAGTGGTGCCAACTCTTCTGCTATTATCATATCGTAAAATTAGACGTTTTTAACCTACAATTCAATTGATAGTTTGTACCTAAGCCAACTAGTTTTGTTTGTATAGTATTTTAAAAGAAGTTATTTTATAAGAAAATGAAAATTTCGCGTGAAAATTTTCGGGCAATGATTTTTTACGATTACAAATGTAATCTAACTCTGAAACAATGCATCGATCGACTTCATTTAGCTTTTGGGGATGAAGCATCATCCAATAGGACTGTTTATAATTGGTTTGCCGAATTCCAGCGTGGATGTACTTTTCTTAGTGATGAATTCCGTGAAGGTCGTCCATCCACGTCTGTTGTTGCCACTAATGTTGATGCTGTGCGTGAAATGATTGAGCGAGACCGGCATATAACATACCGCGAGATTCAGGCATCCTTAGGCATTGACATGAAAGCAATACATACGATTTTGCATGACCACTTGAGCGTACGGAAACTTTGCAGTCGTTGAATCCCACACAATTTGACCGCAGCTCAAAAACAGACTCGTGTTAAATGGAGCAAAGAAATGCTCAAGAAATTCAACCGAGGTCGGTCAAATTTGGTCTACAACATAGTTACTGGGGACGAAACATGGATCTATTCGTATGAGCCCAAAAGTAAACAACAATCCACTCTTTGGGTATTTCAAAATGAACCGAAATCAACAAAAGTCGTTCTTTCACGCAGTGCTGCCAAGCAAATGATTGCTTGTTTCTTCGGTTATACCGGACATGTGACAACCGTGGCTTTAGAGGATCGAAGGACTGATTGGTATACAACAATTTGTTTGCCAGAAGTCATAAATGAATTGCGTAGAACAAACCGAAATCGTCGCATCATCCTTCATCATGACAACGCAAGCTGTCACACAGCACGTCAAACCGTTGATTTTTTGTCCAGTAATAATGTCGAATTGATGACTCATTGTCCGTATTCACCTGATTTATCACTTAATGACTTTTTTTTGTTCCCAAACATTAAAAATAAGATGCGTGGTGAGCGATTTGAGTCGCCTAAAGCAGCTGTTGAAACATTTCGTACACTGATTTCTGAGGTTACAGCCTTAGAGTGGAAAAAATGCTTCGAAAAACAATAAAGCCATTTACCGAATTTTACATGTTTTTTTATATTGTTTGCAGAAACTTTTCCAGCAGCCTACGTAATGAGGTATTTTTTTACATGCACGTTTCACAAGACACGAGTGAGAGTGATTTAACTTTTTAGGTTTAGAAGCAAGAAAAGAGTCGAAACAATCGTGAATTGATTATTTTGACTGTCATTCTTTTTAACGTTCCATCGGTCATCCGAGCTAGATTTTCTATTTAGGATTTGCGCCATTTGATATTTCGTTATTTGTTTCTTAACGGTTAAATCACTCTCATTCGTGCGATATTATAAAAATAAACATTATAAAAGCAAATATTTCGCGAATTATTCACGATATGTGGATGAGAAAAAGTTCAATTTAATGGAGAGATTGAAATTAGTATAGAAAGAAGATTGTAGATATTTTAGATATCAATAATGATGCTACATCTCCTACATTTTCTGAAAAAGCAATCACTGCATCATATACCATTTTGCATCTCATTGCGAAACATTCAAAGCCATTTATAGTGCGTGAATTTGTAAAAAAATATCTTATCGAAACTGTAAAATCATGCGGGGATTCATTAACTCTTACAGAAGTGCTAGTATTCCGTTAAATAGAAAAACAGTAGCATCGATAATTACTGATATCATCTCTTCCGCAGAAAAAAAATTGAAATATTTATTATCAACGTACACATATTTTTCATTATGTCTTAATGAACCGATAATTGACATGTGAGTCTAATTGAGCATTTTTGTTCGAATTATACAAAACGATTTCTCATGTGTCCAGAAACTTTTAGATTTTGTACGATTACAGACACGACAACCGATATAAACATTTTTGAAGCCGTTGAATAAACGCTTAAAAAATTAAATACCACTTTGTCTAAATGTTCAGCTATAGTAACTGATGGTGCAAAAGCTATGACAGATTCGAAAACTGGATTCTTGAGTCAAATTAAGCAGCGAAATTAAAAATTCCTTATATATTCCTTATAATTTGCTGATATATTATATCATACATTAAAAAGCATTATGTAGAAAAGAAATTAAACTGTGCAATTGCAAACTGTTACTAAAATTGTCAATGCAATCAAAGACAGTCACAATTTCGCAATTATAGAAAATTTCAATCATTTCTCGAATAACATAATGTTATATCGATATGCCTCTATATTGCGAAGTTCTTTAGTGCGGGAAAATGTTTAGAGAAATTTTTTGCCATAAGAAAAGAAATCTTCCTTTTCCTGCAAGAAATGTCTATTGCAAAATATAATGATTTTAAATCCTTTTTCGAAGATTTAGATTGTCTGTGCGAACTCGTTCTAATTACTGATTTAATTTCTTATTTAAATAATTTAAATGTAAAGCTGCAAAAGATCAATCAAACAATTTCTCAATTAGTCAGTCACGTCAACTCTGTAGAAAATTAATATTAATAAAGAGAATCATTTAAAAAAGAATATATTTTACTTTTATCCGTCTTGCTAGATTCTTTTTACAGAACATGGCAAAGATTGTGACTTTAAAAAACATCTCTTTAATTAATTCATTAATAACTCAGTTTGAGACATTTCAACGATTTTGAAATACTTAGAAAAGATTTAATTCTTTTTGAAAATCCTGTTACTGCGGAAATCGAAGAACGAAACTTGGAATTTCAAGCAGAGTTATGTGATTTGCAAAATGATCTGTCTCTTAAAATAGCCAGAGAAAGGGATAAAATTTTTTAAAATTTTGGGTCTACCAAATTATCCAAAACTTATTAATTTCGATCTTCAAATCTTCTCAATGTTTAGATCCAAGTACTTGTGCGAATATTCCTTTTTAAAATTGAAATATCGGATAAAATCGGATAAACGTTCTTGCTTGAGCGATGCATCGTTATCTTCGTTAATAATGAATTAGCTCTTCTAATATTCACGTGGATCGTTTCATCTCTTAAATTTGTGTAAACAGTTGAGAAAATCGAATTAATATTTCTATAATTGTGATCGATATCTTCCATACAATTTTCCTTTATACATGAAATAATTTTCTGTTTCTTTTCTTCATTCATTAACTCAATTAGTCAATTAATGGAACAGACCTACTGCGGAAACCACTTAAAAAAAAATGCATCGATAATAGTACCTCACGAGTGATGCAGAAATTTATTATCTCGTAATTCTAATTATATTATACTTTATAATTTAATACTTTTGTAATACTATTAAAATTAATGGCAGCTTGTTGCTAACGTGCGAGCGGCAAGAGGAGGACTGTGAGCGTGAATCGCGAAATCTGGCCAAAAGTTGCAAGTAAATTCCAGCACCGAAGTGCTTAATAAAAAATAACTTTATTATATGTGTATTATGTTTTGAAAAGCTATTGATACTAGCTATTAGATTCTAAAATCAAAAATACGATGTGCCATTTAAAAAAAACAATATGACCTTGATCTGATCTTTTTAGGTGGCGACGCCACATAGGTCAGACTAATTAGATCTGTTAATAATCATTTTTAAAACTCTACAATTTTTGCAGGAAACGTTTCTTTCAAAAATTCTTCATTTTCGAGATATTTCATCGGTCCGGGATTTTTTACTCATATAAACGCTCTACAATAACAGCCTTCATTACAAAATCTTATTTATTCTATAGTGCAAGTAAAAGTTACGATTTTAATAATAACCAATTTTTATAAAAATAAAGAGAAATTAGATACAATATTTCAAAATGTGAAAAAAAAATTTCTCAGAATAATTTTAATTACGATTTTCGAATTCAGCAAGTAAAACTAAGTAAAAAAAAATGTAAACACAACAATCTCTGCTTGCTCCCCAAATCGCCTAAAATGCACCAATTCCTTTGTAAAAAGTTTCATTTTAGGTTAAATTTTTTTAGGTTAGAATTATGGTGAATAGGATAACATGGTATGTGCAGTTGGACGGTGTCTCTTTCTAAATTTTTGCCCTCTTTATCTATGGATGTCACATGAGATTCAATAACTGTGAAACGCGAAACATGGAGCGGTATTCATAATAGTTCGTTTTTATTTTAAAACTGTCTTAAATATAATGTCTTAAGATGTTAATACAGTCCTTGGATTAACTTACGACATCTTAAAATTGTACTTAAGACGTCTTACCGCGATAAAACTCTCATTAGTCCTTTTCTTTGTTTGTATTAAATATAAGAATCGACTATGAATATTAACCACCTATTTCGCATCGTGAAGTTGGTACTGAATCTTTCCTTATGCAAGAAAAGATTTAGTATCAATTTCACGACGCGAAACAGGTCGGTATTCATAGTCGATTCTTATATTTAATACAAACAAAGAAAAGGGCTAATGAGAGGTTTTATCGCGGTGAAACGTGCGAGAAAGAGATTTATTGAAATTCGATGAGATTAGACGTTTCGGCTTCCAATCGAGCCATCTTCAATGTATCTGATTATTACACACAAAGTGGAACCTTACATGGCTAGACGAGGGAGTGAACTCAATCCACCTCTATTCATTTTGATACCAGGTTGGCAAAACAAGTGGTAATAAATCAAAGATAAATTCTATATTAAATATTAAATCATTACTTTAGTATGAAATACAAAAAAATGAAAAAAGAATGAAAAATTGAAAAAGCAAGTCACTCATCCGTCAAATCATGAAACGTTGTAATTACAATTAAAAATAATTCCACTGAATGTCCATATTCTTATTTAAAGTCATGATATAACAATCGAACATGAACGGTCAACAACCGAATGAGTCACAGTAAAAAATATAAAAGGAACGATAAACAAATACACGGGAATACAAACCTATGCGTCGGTTTACATGCGTCGGTTTACAATTATTTTTAATTTGTAATTATAATGTTTTATGAGGTTTGACGAGTGAGTGGCTTGCCTTTTCAATTTTTCATTTTTTTTTCATTTTTTTTTGTATTTCATACTAAAGTAACAACTAAACTAATTTGATTTTCGATATAGAAATTCATCTTTGATTTGTTACCACTTGTTTTGCTAACCTGGTGCCATAATGAATGGAGGTGGATTGAGTTGTCACTCCCTTGTCTAGCCATGTAAGGTTCCACTTTGTGTAATAATCAGATTGAAGGTGACTCGATTGGAAGCCGAAACGTCTGATCTCATCAAATTTCAATAAATCTCTTTCTCGCACGACTTACCGCGATAAAACTCTCATTAGCTCTTTTCTTTGTTTGTATTTTTGACATTCTTAAGAGTTGCTTTCAATTTTTGTATGTCTTATATTCAAGACTGTCTTAAGTACAATCTTAAGATGTCATAAGTTAATCCGAGGACTGTATTTTGATATTATTTAAGATAGTTTTAAAATAAAAATGGACTATGAATACTGCCCCATATTTCGCATTTCACAGTTGTAGCCCTTGAATCTCATGTGACATCCATAGACAGAGAGGGCGGAGATTTAGAGAGATCATCCAACACATCATGTTATCCCTTCCACCATGATTAAAATTCCTTAAAGGTATTTTTGGCGACAAAAAAGCTATTTTTTTTTACGAAATAATAAAATACATATTGTATTTATATTAATGAAATTATCACACGCAAAGCGACTCCCATCCCAACTCTCCTCTTGCAAGAGGCGCACGACTTTCCATACGAAGCGATTTTCATCCCACCTCCCCTCCCTGCTGCGGTGCGCACGACTTTTCACGTGAAACGACTCTTACCCGACCTCCCCCCTGCTTAGGGGCGCGCAACTTCCATGCGAAGCAACTTCCTCACCTCCCCCTCCTGCCAAGGGGCATATACGACTTTCCACATCGTTTCGCGTGGAAAGTTGCATTCCTTGAATTCGTCCACCTTATATTTCTCTCAGTGTCTAAAGTTTTCTGACTCTTCGTGTAAAGCAAAGAAATAATTGCTAAATTTAACTGTTATTAACTTTTTAACGAATAACAAGCGACGGCTAAAACTTATTAGAGGTCACTCAAGGTCATGACCATGACAACATATGTCAAAGTCAAAGTCATTGGTGCTGGGTCCCCTAATAGGAACTTTTACTTAATTCAACTTTTATTTAATTCAAATTGTAAACAAAGTCGCTATCGTCTCGAGTCAGAAAAGAAATTTCATGATTTTTATCTTTATATTCCACAAAATTTTAAATAATTTGTGACGAGGAAATATCAGGCATTGAAAAGGCCATGGGTATTATATATCTAACAAGTGTGGCATTTAAGATAGTTCCTTCGTAATGAACGTAAGTTATAATATATATTTGCTTAACGCATACGTACTTATATGGCCATATAGCATGAAAATGTGACCGCAGCGCATGTTCGCATTGCAGTATTTCGTGTCTGTGACAGATTTCCTAACCTGAATAATTGTTAACTATAACGATTAATATCTCGGTTCACGAAGTAGAGCGACTTTATTCTGCCAGATTCGTTTATTTCATGTAAAAACGCCTAATTTCATCAAAATCGGTGAATAAAATAAACCCATTTTCTTCTACAACTACAGTAAATAATTAGATTTATTAATATAATACATTATTATCTATTAGGTCAATCAGAAAGTTCCGTCCGTTTAGCGGCGAGTAGCTGTAATTAAAACTGTCGATAACTCTATTATCTAAACCAACCTTAATTTTTTAGTTTTATCATCTGTCAATAAAATTCAGTATATAAAAGTATACGTTTGCATCAATAACATTGCTTTTTACTGCATCGAAAATGTGATATGACATAATTTGGTTTGAGCCAAATAAGTGTCATTTGCGCAAAATGTTAATCTTTTGTTTCAAATGGAAGAAAACTGCAGCTGAAGCTCATCGAATACTTGTAGAAGTTTATGGTGATAGTGCTCCTTCCGATAAAACATGCAGAGAATGGTTTCGACGCTTTAAAAGTAGTGATTTTGATGTGGAGGACAAAGAGCGTCTTGACGGCCAAGAGCATTTGAAGACGAAGAATTGCAGGCATTGGTGATAAAGACCCATGTCAAACGCAAAAACAACTTGCAGAAGCATTAATTGTGCTCAATTTGTTATTTCCGATCGTTTAAAAACCTTAGAAAAGGTCTACAAGGAAGGAAAATGGATCCCGTATGAACTGAAGCTAAGAGATATTGAAAGGCAAAAAACCATCTGCGAAATCTGCTTGCTAGGCAACAAAGAAAGAAGCTTTTGCACCAAATTGTGACTGGCGATGAAAAGTGGATCTATTTCGATAACCCCAAACGCCGAAAAACCATTTGTAATCCAAGCCATCGACATCGATGCCAAAGCGGAATATCCACGGAAAGAAGGCAATGCTCTGTATTTGGTGGGATCAGAAGGGTGTAGTGTATCACGAGCTATTGAAATCTGGTCAAAACAGTCACAAGGAATCTCTACCGAGAACAAATTATTCGTTTGAGCCGAGCATTGCACGGAAAACGACCAGAATATGAAATGAGACAGCATAAAATGATTTTGCTTCGTGACAACGCTCAGCCTCACGTCATAAAACTTGTCAAGGAAACATTAGAAGCACTTCGCTGGGAAGTGCTACCCCATGCGGCTTATTCACCCGACTGTGCCCCTTCTGACTATCACTTGTTTCGATCGATGGCACACGGACTTGCAGAGGAACACTTCAATTCTTATGAAGAGGTCGAAAAATAGGTCTCTGAATAGTCTCCAAAGATGAGTCATTTTTTCGTCGCGGAATTCGCTTACTGCCCGAAAGATGGGAAAATAACGATGGACAATATTTTGATTGAGATACTTTTTCATTTTGTTTTTTAAATAAAACCATACTTTTTGCAAAAAAACGGACGAAACTTTTTGATTGACCTAATATTTCATCGAAAATACAAACAGTAATAAAAGCTTTACAAGAGATTATAGAGATTATATTTTCACTTTTACATAAAAATGAAAATAAGAGATATAACCTCCAATGGTCTTGATCTTGATAAATATTGTATTATCCAGATTGTGATCCCAAAAAAATCAACATTTAAAAAGTTTTAACCATTCGTCGGATACTTTGGGTAATGCTAATGTCGGCGGAGTTAACTTTCCAGTCTTATAACTCAAAAAGTACTAATAAAAAAATATTTTATTATAGTATAGTCGCAATGAACTAACTCAATAAATTTAAAATTAAAATTTTTTAAAATAAAGGCTACGCTAGTCGAGTCAACGCTAGTTGGTAAGTGCTTATAACACAGATCCATAAAAAAAATACTCTGTGTTGGGATGGAGACCCAGCTATTCTTATGTATTTTGAGTCGTTGAATATGAATCTGATATCAAAATAGGACCATCCAGGATAAATTTGCAATCTAAAGTGAAAAAACGACCCATTTTTCCCATTTTTGACTTATTTTTTCGCTCTAGATTGAAAATTTGCCCTGGATGATTCTATTTTTATGTCAGATTTGTATTCAGCAATTCAAAATACATAAGAATAGCTGGATCTCCATCCCAGCACAGAGTACTTTTTTTGTGGGCCTGTGTAATTAATCAATGTTTGTAAAATCGTCATACATAAAATAAAAATACATACGTTTCGATCTTAATCAGGTCATCTTCAATGTGAAATATTAAAATAAAAATAAAAATAAAAATAAAAATAAAGATCCCCTAATAAAATAAAAATTTACGTAAAATAATTAATAAATTTAAATATAAATATAATAACCGTTATAGATGTCAAATTAAAAGTATTGTGAATCGTTATACATTTTCGGTATCTAACATAAAAAGAGGTCGTATACTAACCAACATAATAAAACATTCGTAAAAATTACTTGTATCTTTCAACTTCAATTTCGAGAATTGTTTTCTTGTCCATATGGGTCTTGCGGACATTATTCCTGTTTGCAATCATTCCGAATGTATGTCCAAAATCATCGTCATGTAAACGTGCCCATGTAAATCAACATCGACCATTCTACCAGCAACTAGAGCGTACGCCAAAAATGAATTAAAGTCATTCGATCTCAAATTTAAATTTATCAAATATCTTTGTATGCCATCGAGCAGTTGCACATTCCAGAACGATTGCAATCGATTCACAATATATCATATGTGGTACGCTTTTATTGGATTTTATGGTCGCTTGATTTGTAATTATCTTTCCAAAGTACAATGACATGGAAAAGTAAAAATGAAGATTAAAATTATCGTACAAATTTTTAGAAGGGGAACTAACGTACAATAGTGGAAGGAAACAATGGAAAGGACGGGAGAAAGAATTAAGAAGGGGATAATGCCTATAAAATAGGAAGATAGGAATCTAGAAGAGATTCTGTGTCGCTTTGTTTGTTTAACCCATTAATTTGTTTTTTAATGTGAACCATCTCCGAAATTAATCTCTTGTATGAAGGCTTACTATCTAGAATTTTAACCTCATCGCTTTTGAAATTGTGATCGAGCGTCAAGCTATGGCTCGAAATTATGGATAGAAACCCTGTTTTTTGTTAATATCACTAATATGTTCGGATATTCTACTTTTAATTGCTTAGTTTGGCCTCTATATATCGCATTGCAATCGTAACATGACATTCTATAAACGACTTTATGATAAGACATATGATCCAATGTATCTTTACCTATAACGACATATTTTTTTAGTGTGTTCAGAATAGTAGAAGCTATTTTTTCATGAAGACTATTGGCGATTGGTAAGAATGATTCGGAGATGGTTTTCACGTAAGGTACAATAAAGTAAATGATCGTTGTTTAATTGTTTATGGCATCGTTAAATATAGTCGACAGATTTGTTCATGTAATACTTAATTCTTGTTAACTGTTGAGAAAATAAACTTTAGAGGATAACAGTTATTTAAAAAAATATGAACCAATTCTTTAAAATTTTTCTGGTAAAACATAGTGTGAGAAAATCAATTTATATGGGCACGTTTATACGACGGTGATTTTTGACATACATTCGAAATGATTTCAAACAGGGATAATGTCGCATTGCCATATGGGCAATAAGAAAACAATTCTTGAAACTGAAGTTGGAAGATACAAGTAATATTTACGAACGTTTTATTATGTCGGTTAGCATGCGACCTCTTTTAATGATACCGAAAATGTATGCGAATTCACAATACTTTTAATTCGAATGACATCTCTAACCGTTATTAAATCTATGCTTAAATTTATTAATTATTTTATGTAAATCTTTACAATGACCTCTTTGTTTTTATTTTTACTTTTATTTCAATTTTAATGTTTCACAAGAAGATGACGACTTGATCAAGATCGAAACATATGTATTTTTATGTACAATACGATTTTTTAACATTAATTAATTACCATCTATCAACTAATGTTGACTCGTAGACTTTATTTTATAAAATTTTAATTTTTAATTATAATATTTTGAAAAGCTCCTTCCAAGTTCCATCCAAGGTCAAACCAATGATATCATCTCCTCCTCGAATTATGTCCTCCTTGAAGTCAAAAAACATGTTTTGTCTGAAACATTTTTCGATTTAAAGACGTTCTCGGACTGCAGTTGTGCTCAGCCTAATGAGTACATTAGTGCTCACCATTATGAAAATTGTTATGAAAATTCATTTCACTTTTATAGTATAAGATATTCCATAAGTGTTGATGTGTTTATACAAATTTTGTTATACAATATAAAATGCCTCCCGCCTTCGCTACTGCCGCCGATCGAAAAAATAGCGACTTTACTTATTTACTTTGCTATTTACTTTGTTATTTACTTTGCTCAATGATTTCTTAAAAACGAATACCGGAAGCCATATTCAGACAAATTTCATATTATTCCTTGTGATATCAAATTTTATTTCTCGTTGTTTCAAAAAATTGTTAAAAAAACTTTTTTACAGTAAATAAAAAGACATCTTTTGTATAAGCTTTAGATA
>NW_017305672.1:2023020-2024679 GCF_001594115.1 Trachymyrmex septentrionalis
AACTTTTACTCTATGAGAAAATTATCGATTCATATCTATTGGAACGTGCGTGCATCAATAATTTTCTCATAGGATAAAAAGCTGATTCAACGATTCTGGTTCACCCTGTATATACATATATACAGGGTAGGCCATTTTAATCAATACATGCAAATATCTCAAAAAAGAGAAATTTTTTCAAAAAATATTTTAGATAAAAGTTTTATGGTTTCAAGGGGGAAAAAAAGACGGTAACCTTAGTTCATCTTGAGAAGAAGTCCTTAAGGTCAGGCCTATGTTACATAAAATTTTTTTAACGGCACCCTCCAATTTTTATTGCGAATTCTTGTAGCTTATTTCAAGAGTTTTCGAAAACGCTATAATAAAGTATTTTTTCGTTAAGTACATTTTGAGTTATGAGATTCGAAAGTTACGGTACGGCCGGTATTTGCATTATCCATTTGAATTAACCAGTAGAGTAAATGGTCCAACAATGAACCATGTAAATTTCAGAGGCTTATATCTCTTTCAATTATTGAATTAAAGATCTGAGTTTTGGCATACAATTTATAAATTTAGTTGGATACACATACTGTAAACAATAACTTTTAAGTTATTTTTTATATTTAATCGCAATTTTGATTATTTAAAAAATCGGGAAGTGGTTCATTCTGTACAAGGGGAGGGGAGTGCGTATACAATGAATCATGCTATTTTTAATAATAAACTACATGTTTTATACTGCGAATTGTTGGGATTATTTTAGTTTCATTTTTTAAAATATTTATTTATAAAATAGATAATTAATAAGATAGTGAAAATTCACAAGGCTAACCACCGCATTTTTCTTTCGTTTTAAGGGAAAACGTGTCAAATGAGTATATTTTTATTGGGATTTTAGGTGAGGGGAGAGGCCGTATTCTAAATAATTATTGCAATGAATTATTATTTTGAAGGTTATCGTAAAAAAGGTTGTGTGGTCTACATTATACCAGTTCATTTTTCACTGAATTTGTTCATGAATGAAATCAAAAATCCTTTTACAGGATTAAAGTAAACGCATAATTGGGAGGTGCTGCATTGGACGTTATACTAAAATCGAAAAACAATTAAAAACTTAATTTTTTCAACTCGTAGAGTTGTTGTTACCTAACATAGATGTTTCCTTAATACAAAAGTTTTATAGTTTGCATTTATAGCTTGCAGACAAAACAATAGATCAGCTTCCAGCATTTTACATGCACAAACTGAGTTCATAAAACTAAGACTGAAAGCTTAAAAAGAAAGATTTATATCGCTCTGCAAATTATATACAGGATGTTCTAATAACAATAAATCTTTCGCACAAGAGTAGAATGGACTAAACTGAGAAGAAAAATCCTCTATCATTTCGCACTGAACAAGATATTAATTGCTAAAAATTGCTAAAAATTAGTCTTTAATGATTTTTTACTCAAATACACTATCAACTTTACAGAAAAACTGCAAAGACAAAAATCGTTTATTTTCTTCTCATATAACTCTAAAGATTTTTTTAGAATTGTTTAATTTTTTTTTTCATGTCGGTAAAAATAAAAAAATTAAAACAATATTAAAAAATTGATTAAAAAATCTGAAAAAATTCTTAGAGCTCTATGAAAAAAAAAAAAAAAAAAAAAAAAAAAAAAAAAAAAAAAAAAA
>NW_017305672.1:2024779-2050082 GCF_001594115.1 Trachymyrmex septentrionalis
AAAAAAACAATTTTTGTCTTTTTTTCAATTTTTCTGTAAAGTTAATAATATTTGATTAAAAAATTATTGAAAACCAATTTTCAGCAATTTTTAGTAATTGATATCTTGTTAACTATTGCAAAAATTACAAAATAATAGAGGATTTTTCTTCTCAGTTTAGCTCATTCTTCCTCTGTGCAAAAGATTTATCGTTACTTTTAGAACATCCTGCATAAATGCTGAGCAAAGAGTCGGAATAGTAAGCAAAGCAGTAATTGTATCTAGCGGTAGGTGTTCAATCTTGCAAGAGATGGCGTTGCCAATATGTTAGGACAGTATGCGTTTGACAATGAGTGAGAC
Source organism: Trachymyrmex septentrionalis (assembly GCF_001594115.1). NCBI lineage: Eukaryota > Metazoa > Arthropoda > Insecta > Hymenoptera > Formicidae > Trachymyrmex > Trachymyrmex septentrionalis. Next base: position 2,025,119 of record NW_017305672.1, read on the forward strand.
AGAGCGATAAAAAATGAATTAAAGATATCACTATTATCGACTTTTTATTTAGAATTCGAAAAATCTGTATTCGACATCGATCAAGTTCGGCCATCAGCATCCCCTTAAATAAGTTAAATACATTATATTTCCCTAAGCAGAAGAGAGAGGAATAAACGTATGAAAAATCGTGCATCTGTAGACCGGGATAGAAGTAAGGTGAATCTCCATTCGCGTAAAAATTCGAACGCTAAACAAGGGAGGAGATGGGATAGACCTTGCTTCGTGATGTAGAAAGTCGTTCGCCCTTAGATAAGGAAGGAAGTAGACTTTTCTTCGCGTTTAAAATCGAACGCCCTATGTAAAAAGGGCATAGAGTAGTTTTTAATATAATAAAAAAAGACATTATTTTCTAAATTTTAATTAATTAATAACATTTAAATAGTGAGCGCTACTTAAAAACCTTGTGAAGGTCACTCAAGGTCATGACCTCGACAACATATGTGAAAGTCAAAGTCATCAACGTGGCCGAATATCATTTATACTAACAAGAAAGCTTTTTCAAAACATCGATCCTTTTCATTTTTCGGATTTTGATTATTATATTAAATTTACTATTAAATTTACTTAAATTTACTTAAAGATACAATTATGTATTGTACAATAAAATTATCATTTGGTTTTTTTAAAAAACATTATAAATTAAAAAAAATTAACTATAATTATTTAACTTCTCGTTAAAAAATTGTTCGTATATGAATATGTATAAAATATGTATAAACATATATAAACATGCATAAATGTTTATATATAATTATATAATTATATATGAAATATGTCCATGCATGTTTAACTATTTTTTGTTTTCTCATTATTATGAGAATGTATAAATATATATGGATATATTTCATACATGAATATTTATAAATATTTATAAATATTTATGTATGTTTACATATGTTTATAACAAAAAGTGATTCAAAACAAAACCCCATATCGTATAACCCTTGTAAAGACGTATTCCTGACTGAATTCTGAAACGATTTTTCCTATACGAAAATTTTATTCGACGCTTACTTTTTAAGTTATTAAAAGATAAAGTTAGCGAATTACGGACTGCGTACAGAAGATAAACAGGAGCGGCGCACTCTAGAAGTGCGAATTAATTCAAATTCAAATCGAATCGAATCCATTGTGATTCGAATTGGAGAAATTAAATGTTTTCGAATCTGAGAAATTCGGAAAAGAATAAGTTCGAAATCATAAAAGAAATAATTTCGAATCATCGGTGATTCAATTTTGAATCACTCGCCTATTTTATATGCTTTATTTATGTACAATTCTCTCTCTCTCTCTCTCTCTCCCCTCTCTCTTCTCTTTCCTCCCCCCCTCTCTTAAGTAGAAAAATATCTAGGAAAAATTGATTATTAGCCAGAAATTGGCCAAGTCAGATTATTAAATGATAGCCAGTTTCTGGCCAATAAAACTCGAAATATGCTGGTTACTATTTTCTAGTCAGAAATTGATCAGAAACTGGTCAGGTCAGATGGATTAGTAAATGATGGCCAATTTCTAACCATTAAATCTCGAAATATTGTGGTTATGGGGGGAGTGGGAGAGAAGGGCGAGGGGGAGGCAGGGAGAAGAGATAGGGGAGAGGATCGCGGAAAGAGAGGTGATTGGGGGAGGGGGAAAGGGAGAGGGAGGGAGGCAGAGGGATGGATGGGAGAGGGAGAGTGCGCGCGCGCGCGTGTGTGTGTTATGTAAATCTGAATAACTCTATGTTCTTAGATAACTGATCTCAATGAATGCCCCTCGTGATCGCTTACGTCGGAAGAAAGCGCCTTCACTTATCTTCCGTACGCGGCCTGTAATTCGCTAACTTTATATTCTAATAAGTCAAAAAATAAACTGTTCGTAAACGAAAAATCACCTCAGTCAGAAACACGTCTTTGCATGGATACAGGGTTATTCTGAATCATTCTGAATATATATATATATACTCACACACACGCACGAACGCACACACACGGACGCACACACGCACGCACGCACGCACACACACACACAGGATGTCCCATAAATTTTTGCCAAGCGATTCTGTGTAGATAAAGTGAAATAATTGAGTCGAAAAATCCTCTACCATTTTGTAATTTTCGCAATGGGATATTACCGAGATATTAATTACTAAAAATCGCTAAATATTGGTCTTCAATAACTTTTTACTCAAGTACTATCAACTTTACAGAAAGACAGCGAGAGACAAAAATTGTTAATTTTTTTTTTATAAAGTTCTGAGAATTTTTTAATACCATATTTTCTCATGTTGATAAAAATAAGAAAATACAGTACTAAAAAGTTGATAAAAAATTCTGAAAAAATTCTTAGAATTCTATGAAAAAAAAAAAAAGATTTTTGTCTCTTACAGTTCTTTAGTAAAGTTGATAGTATTTGAATAAAAAATTATTGAAGATCAATATTCAGCAATTTTTAGGATGCTTTCCATTTGATAACAAAGTCAACACAAGTGTCGTTCTATCTTTGTCACTCTCTGACATATCTCTCTGTCAGCAAGACATAGAATAACGCTTATATCGACTTATGTCGATTTGTGTCATCAAATGGAAAGCACTCTTAGTAATTAATATATTGTTAACTTATTGCGAAAATTGCAAAATGGTAGAAAACTTTTCGACTCAATTTAATCCGTTATCAACACAAAAGCGCTTGGCAAAAACTTACGAGATACTCTATATATATATATATATACAGGGTGTCTTAACTCGCGTACTTGTACTTACCAACGTATTCTTCGTGAAATTCTAAGACGAAAAGTTTTTTACCAAAAAGCGATTCGACGAATAGAATTTGAATGATGAGATATTGAAGTTGACAAATTCCATTCGTCGGCACATGTGAAATTCGCGCGGTCAAGGTCGGCACAACCGAGACTTTTCAGACTTGTATCGTGTTTCTCATTACTTTTTACATTTAACTTAACTAATTAGTTAAAAATTGTTTAAAATACATCAACTTGTTTTTGTGATTTTTAAAATTAAATTGCAGAAAACAAATTGCAGAATTTTGAAACACTTTTTACATTATTAAAGGAATTATGAGTTATTTAAAGTTTTTTTATTTTTAAAGCAATAATAAACTTTCTTAAATAATTGTAACATTGCTTACACATAATTTTGATATTTGTTCATCATTTAATGTGTAATCAATATTAAAATTTTTAAAATATTGATTAAATATTGATTAAACAATATTAACATTTCATAAACAATTTTTATTGTTTTTAAATAATTTGTGGATGTTTTAAATAAATTTTAAACTTTTGAAACAAATTGTATTTTAAACAATTTTTAACTAATTGGTTAAATTAAATACAAAGAGTAAAGAGAAATATACTTTGATACAATGCAAGAGTCTGAAGTGTTTCGTGCTAGTCTCGGTTGTGCCAACCATGACCGCGGGAATTCCACGCGCGCCCATTCGTCAAATTCAATTTCATCATTCAAAATATATCCATCAAATCGCTTTATGATACAGACCTTTCCGTTTTAGAATTTCACGGAGAATACGTTGGTAATTGGCGGTATGCAAATTCTGAGACATCCTGTACTCGTATAAGGGTGTATCAAAGATTCGAAACGATCGAATATCTCAAAAACAAAACATTTTTGAGAAAAATGTTTCAGACAAAAGTTGTAGAATTTAAAAAGATCTATTCACTGATCACATCCGCTTAACCTTAGGTGGCGTCGCCAAGGTCAAATTAATTTTTTTTAATGGAATACTCTATTTTTGATGCCAGAATCTAATAGCTGGTGTCAAAAGCTTTTCAAATACTATAATAAAATTATTTTTCATTAAGTACTTTTGAGTTATGAGACCGGCATTACCTAAGGCGCTCCCTTTTGAGGATGCGTATGATGTTGGCGGTCCTGTGACTTTTAAGTCTCATAATTTAAAAAGTTTGATTAAAAAGTATTGATTAAAAAGAAACTTTATTAGTTTTAAAAAACTCCCGACATCAGCTATATTGATTCTAAAATAAAAAATGTTTCATTAAAAAAAATGGATTCGACCTTGACTTGACCTTGGTGACGCCACTCAAGGTCAAATTGATATAAGGTAAATAGATCATTTTCAACAACAACTTTTGTATAAAATATTTTTCTCAGAAATGCTTATTTTCCAAGATATTTAAAAAGTCCGAGACTTTTTTTATATCCTGTGTATAGGTGCCTGGTAAGTTTTGACAAAGCGCTTGTGTGTAGATAGAGCGAATTAATCTGACTCGAAAAGTCCTGTACCATTTTGCAATTTTCGCAATAGTTAACAAGATATTAATTACTAAAAATTAGTTTTTAATGATTTTTTACTTTAAATACTATCAACTTTACAGAAAAACTGCAAAAGGCAAAGATTGTTTATTTTCTTCTCATAGAACTCCAAAAATTTTTATAGAATTTTTTATCAACTTTTTAGTACATTTAGTGCATTTTCTTATTTTAACGAGATATTAATTACTAAAAATCGCTAAATATTGATTTTCAATTATTTTTTACTCAAATAACTGTTACTTTACAGTAAAATAGCGAGAGACAAAAATTGTTTATTTTCTTCTCAGTTTTAAGAATTTTCAAAGTTTTAAGAATTTTTTCAGAATTTTTTAATACCGTATTTTCTTATGTTGGTAAAAATAAGAAAATGCAGTACTAAAAAGTTGATAAAAAATTATAAAAAAATTTTTGGAGTTCTATGAGAAGAAAATAAAAACAATCTTTGTGTCTTGCAGTTTTTCTGTAAAGTTGATATTTGAGAAAAATTTATTGAAGACCAATATTCGGAAATTTTTAGCAATTAATATCTTGTTAACTATTGCAAAAATTGCAAAATGGTACAGGACTTTTCAACTCAGTTTAGTCCACTCCATCTACACATAAGTGCTTTGTAATAATTTATCAGATATTCTGTATACAAAGTGTCCCATTTTAATTTCCCCAGACAAATATCTCGAAAAATATGGAAGCTACAAAAAAATGTTTTAGACAAAAGTTGCACGGTTTATGCACAATTTCTTCATCTCTAAATAATTTTATCCAAAAGATATTTTCTAGAACACAATAGAGATATCTCCTTAATAAGGTTATCCGCAACTTATCTGGAAGTGAAGAAATTGGACATTAGAGGGGGACATATTTTGGTCATGTTGGTTTTTTTTCTAAGTGGAGACGTCAAAAAGATATGAAGTACACTTCCACTTTTTTAAATAGAATTACATAATTTTTTTATGCAATATGATTTCTTTAATTATTCTCCATAAAAGTGTTAAGATAATAATATTTAAAAACCGATAGTTTATGAGATATTTTATACTCTATTTTAGCATATATTGACATAAAATATTAAATAACTCGTAAATTATTAATTTTTTTATAATCGTACCTTAATACTTTTATGAACAGAATAATGAGATGAATCAATTGATAGAAAAGCAAACATATAGTTGCTTATTTAAAATTATGCTCACAATCATGCCATTTTGTTCACATTTTTTTAAAACAGTTATGTTTTTCTACTAATTGATTCTTCTTATGATCCTGTTCATAAAAATATTAAGATATAATTATCAAAAAATTAATAATAGTTTACAAGTTATTTAATATTTTATGTGTTGAAATAAAATATAAAATATCTTATAAACTATTGGATTTTTATATTATTATCTTAATACTTTTAAATACAAAATAATTAAAGAAATCATATTGTGTAAAAAAATTATACAATTCCATTTAAAAAAGTGAAGGCAACCTCGATATCCTTTTGGCGCCTTCACTTTTTTAAATAGAATTGTATAATTTTTTTTAGAAGACAACATGACCAAGATATGGCCCCCTCTAAATTATGCAATTTTGTGTAAAACATTTTTCTATATCTTCTATATTTTTCAAAATATTTGCCCAAAATTGAAATGGAACACCCTGTATATGTACACACGTGTGCTTTGTCAAAACCAGACACCCTACATATACACTGGAACCTGTTAAGCATACTTCGAAATAGCGCGAATCATCTACTCCATATGTGCTCAGCGTATGTGAATAGCGTAAGTGAAGATAGCAATATAATAACATACCAACTATTTCCAACGCGCGACGTGTTCATGTAGGCTTGTGTGTGTGTGTGTGTGTGTGTGTGTGTGTGTGTGTGTGTGTGTGTGTGAACCAATGTGGATGCGCGCACGCAGGGTGATCCAGATCAACCGCAGGAGCTGACACATACATATTCCTCGAATACGAAAAAGTGAGTCTAAAATGTCAATAACAAAATGATGTAATATCAATAATCTTTAAACGGTGAGTCTTTGAAAATATCCAACCATAGGATATAAAATTCGCTTTGTCAGTAGCGATGCAACTAAACAGCCAGCATGAACGCTTAACGACACGATGTCGAACGAGTATTGCAAAAACTCATGAAATTTCTATATTAACATCTACTATATTCTTAAATCGAGTCCGATTTAATTTATAAGAAGTAATATCAATTGCGCAAATTCGATATAACATCATTTATATCAATAAAAAGGATTTTTGAAATTCGGATAATTTAATTAATATTGATTTTATTTATAAACTTATTTGTTTATTACTTGAAACATATTTTAAAAATCCTTTTTACTAATATAAATGACTTTATATCAAATTTGCGTAATTAACATTACTTCTCATCAATTAAATCGGATTTAAAAATATCACAGTAGATGTTAATATAGAAATTTTACGAACCTTCGCAATATTCGTTCGATACCGTGCGATATCCGTCAAAACGTTCACACGGCCGGCAGCTTGGTTGCACCGCTCCTGACGGCGCGAATTTCATGCCCTGTGGTTGGATATTTTTAAAGGCTCACTATTTAAAAACTATTGTTATTATAACATTTTACTATTGATATTTTTAATTTACTTTTTCATGAGGAATATGTACGTACCGGCTTCTGTAGTGGATCTAAATCATCCTGTATACCATATATGTACGAATGGATATTCCAATAGATCAAATAAATCCTCTTAGAAATTTCTCAACAAATAAAAGAGAAACAATGTAATTATTGATTCTTACCAAAATAATTTTGGTTTCATCTAGATCGTTCTGCATTTTCGTGAGCGCATCCGCGTCGACTGGATTCTGATACTTGGCTAGATACGTATTAATCTGTGGAAAGTCAGCGGTGACTTCTTTAAGCGCAGGCCATGTCGATGGTGGATGTTTCTCCATAAACTCTTCCATCACTTTTGTAATTAGAGTATGAGCCACTCTCCTAGGATATTCATGATCCGAGATGAGAACTGCAGCGAGATTGTCGGCTCGTACATAGACATGACACATGTATTCTAGGATCAAATACATGGAGGATCAAACATGATATTGTTTATCGTAATAAAAAAGTTTATTTAAAATTATAACTATAATCCTATCATGATTACCTCCTTCTTTGACGCTCTGCCTGGCACAAGTCTGCGTTCTTTCTACAATGGTTTTACTGACAAAACACATAAACTCTTTAATACTATTCTTTTGAAAAAACGAGAACGACTCTACATCGTAAGCAGCTTTCAGCGTCGTTACTGACGGAGGACTTTTATATAGAACAGTCAGTGCATATAACTTTACCATTTTAAACTGCAAAAATAATAGATACAGTTAATAGATACAGTATTAGATAATAAACAAGGATGGAAAAATTACTTTGTAAAAGTAATTAGTTACAGATACATTTTTTATCTCAAAAAGTAATTAGTTGTACTGTTACAAGTTATCGAAAAAATAACTCGTTACAGTTAACGTTACTGAAAAAATGACTTTTCATTATTTTTCAGTTACTTTTTTTTCATTAGAATTTTCAATAGAACAACATCATAAACAACATTGATATCATTAAAACTGTGTTCAGAAACGAGATACTCGAGTATCTCCGTATATCGCTTTACCCTTTCATCGTTCATCTAAGATTAAACAAGGATACACGGGATTATTAGCATAACACTGCTTAAGGCAACTAAAGAAAAAGCACAGCGTTTATAATTTACACGACTCTATAACTCAGTCGCATATATACACACGCTAAATACTTTAACTCTCATTGGGAATGCTTCTTATTTTTCTTATTTTTCTAAATATTCATATTTTTTAATATGATTCTAATTTTTCTTATTAATATGCTCCTTATTTATGTTATTTTTCTAAATATTACATTCATATTTTATTATTATGTTATTATCGAGATCTAGCAACGCAAAGTGTTTTTATGATACATGAAAAATTTTTCTACTTAAATTAAATTTGTTTTATTTTATACTGTTAATTCTGTAATTTTTGTGGTAACACTTTAATTGAACTAACGCAATTTTGTGATAATGTTTTGTATAACATTTTGAAGGAAAATTAAACACTTTAGTTGGAAAAGAAAATGTCTTCAAATGAATTCTGATATAATAATTTCATTTAAGAGAAATTTAAACTATTCGGATTGGAATAGGAAGATTCTTCAATAAGATATACATATACTAGGCTTAGATTTGATTATATAAAAATTAAAGATAGTACCATTTGGATAAAGTAAATAATAAAGATAGTTTCAACTTTTTTTTTGGTTTTATTATTTATTTTTAATAGAATTTAACAATTGACGCCACAGTTGTTGATATCAAATCTCTTGTACAAATAATACATATCATTAGATTAATATTCATTATTTATTTAATTTGACATGGTATAAAGAAGTGGGATTTAACTTGGCGCCAGTTCTTGATATCAAATCTTTTATAGGAATGATACATATCATTAAAATTAATATTATTTATTTAATTTAGTATCCGAATTATACAACTTGGCACCAATTGTTGATATCAAATCTTTTTTACGAATGATACATACGAGGGTGGTCCCAGAAGTACTCGACCTGACGTACAAATGGCGGTTGTTGTATAAAAAAAACCACTGTAGGGGAAAGCATCAACTTTCTAAAGCTTAACTATGAAGTTTGAAGATGCTACGTTGTTCAGTATTTGTTTGGCAGCCATCAATAGTGGACGATCTCGGTGAATTTGCAAAGATGGAAAAAATTGGTCATCGTTATGTGATACAATACTTTCATTTGAAAGGTCTTAGCCCAACCAATATCAAAGCCGAGCTGGATTCTACTCTGGAGGAGTCTGCTCCTTCGTTTACAACAGTAAAATATTGGGTGGCAGAGTTTAAACGAGGCCGTACAAGCTGCGAAGACGAACATCGCAGTGGTCGACCAAGTGAGGTGGCCATTCCAGAAATGGTGAAGAAAATCCACAAAATGGTATTGGGTGACCGTCGATTGAAAGTGCGCGAGCTAGCAGACATGGTAAACATTTCAAAAAGTGCTGTACATCGCATATTGGCTGAAAATTTGGAGATGAGAAAGCTGTGCGCAAGGTGGGTGCCGCGCTTGCTCACAATCGAACAAAAGCAGCGTCGAGAGGATGTTGAGTTAAAGTTCGAATTGCTTCCCCACGCACCCTATTCGCCAGATTTAGCCCCCTCGGATTATTTTCTCTTTCCAAACTTGAAAAAATGGCTCGGTGGTAGAAGATTTACCAACAATGAAGAGGTGGAGTCTGCGGTTAATGGCTATTTTGAGGAGTTCAACGGTTCTTACTATAAACAGGCCATCGAAGCTATTGAACATCGCTGGGAAAAGTGTATCGAGCTAAAAGGAGACTATGTTGAGAAATAAAGATATTTTTTCCCAAATTTTTTGTGTTTTCTTAGTTAGGTCGAGTATTTCTGGGACCACCCTCGTATCATTAGAGTTGAGGAAATAAGAAGAGACAGAACCATTTGTATTTTACTTTTTAATTTGATAAAATTTAACTTGATTATATAACAAATTGAAGGATTCTTCCTACAAAATAAATAAGAATAAATAAAAGCTAAAACGTAAGAGTCAACACATTTCTTTAAAAAAAGTCATACAATCAAAAGAATAAATTACAAATAAAGAAAAGTAAAATAAAAAAAATATATAATAAAAAATAAAAAAATAAAAAATAAATGAAAACTCAGTTTAAATACAAATAAATTATAAGTTTCGGCTACCGGATTGAGCTCTCTTCAGATATTAACATATCGAAAAAATCGTAGTACAAAATCAATTATCGCAAATGTTCGTATAATATTATATTCACAGTTCGGGTGAGTCTTGATGTAGAACTCGACATTATTTCTGTACAATTGAACAACCAAATCTATTTCAAATATCTTGGAAAAGCTCTAGTTGATAAAAAAGATAAAAAGACTTCTTACAAAAAAATATACGCAAATAAATTAACGTACCGAAAATCTAATAAGAAATAAAAACTCACCAAAAGTTATATGTAAATTATTCAAACAAGTGTGTCCATATAAAAATAAAAAAACTTTTAGAATATATAAAGACAGGTGGAACGCAGATAGGAGTAAGGTAAGACATTATGTGCCGATTATTATGTACGCTCGCTGCTGCGGCTCACCACGGACTATCAATATTGAGAAGTCAAATTTTATTTACAATAGGTACAATATATATGCCTTATGAAAACCTTCAGTGTCAGTTTGTAAATTCAAACTATTTTTCTGCTTTTTAATATTGAGCATCTCGGAAATTAAGCGTTTCCTATAGTAAGGCTCTTCATTTAAAATTGTAATATTATCCCATTGGAAATCATGATCATATTGTAGCCTGTGCTCCGTTATGACAGAACGGACAGAAGTGTTATGTCTAATATGATTACGATGTTCTGTAATTCTGATTTTTAATTGTCTGCCCGTCTGTCCAACGTACGACGCATCACAATTATTGCACGATATCTTATAGACTACATTGCTCTTAGATGTACGGGGACAAATATCCTTTTGTACTTTAATATATTTACCCATTTCATTAGGACTATGAAAAGATACCCTCATGTCGTTTTTATTGAACCGTTTAAATTTGTCTGGCCCTTTTTCAATATCATTTTCTAGCTTAGTTAACAAATATCAATATATAATTTCATTTCCGTTTGGTCTCCTTTTGTTAAATATTAATTATAAATAAATAGAGATAAAACGTTTTTCCATTATTATTTCCTAGCTTAGTTAACAAATACCAGCATATAATTTTGTTTTCATTAAAATTCCTTTTGTTAAATATTAAGTTATAATGGAGATCGAATAAATCGCTTTTTCATTATCATTTCCTAGTTTTTAGCAATTACCAGCGTGTTTTATTATTAACAGTTTTACCGATCCTGTTGTTTTGAAAAAAACCGACCGAGTCACTATCGTAGTACAAATTCACACCATGCTTAACGCCGAGATACTACCGTGTCTTCAGATCGTAACGGTCGCTGATGTATACGAGTATCACTAGCACTCCTTGCATAAAGAATGTCAGAAGGACACAAAAAGAATGTATGGAATGCGATCGACAACGATGACGACGTACCTGAATTTGAAAAGTGGCAGTTCGGAACTTTGCGTTGCAATATCTCCGCTTGTAGGATACGTAGAGAAAAAATAAAAATACGTATAATACGATCGGAGTGTAAACTATTGATTAAGTGTACTTGAAGACTCGATCGAACCGTTGAGATCTGATAACCCCGATCTGATGCAATTCACCGGTTCGCGTAAAGCCCGTATCAGACTGACTGCCGATCAATAATGGACCAATCACAATAAGACTGATTCAATGTCATTGATTCATTATTAGTCGGCAGTCAGAGTTGGCAGTCGGATCGGCTTGCAGAGTCGGAAGTCTGATATAGGTTTAAAGGAAGCATGTCCGTGTCTCGCGCCATGTTTAGCACCGACCAGTGTCTCCAGATTTTTGTAGTACATTATGAAGAGAATAATACCATGTCATGAAAAAAACGCAACAGCGTATCCTTTAGGAATAAATAGGAAAGGACTCACTTATATAATTAAAAATTGTTTTGTTTAAAATTGATGCTATAAAAAATGCATATATTGAGAAAGAACATAGATTTTTACAATTAAAATGAGATAAATAACAACGATGTAAAGATTCTTTAAATATAACATAAATAAACAAACAAAATAAACGGCGAAATAAGAGTCAATAAATTATAAAACATTTAATTACAAATATTAGGCGAAGATACATGAAAACCGATACGGAGCGTGTATAATACCGGTGATATTGGAGAGCCCATGGGAATGCCAAAGCATTGCTTGCAAATCACATTGTCAAAGGAAAAGAACGTAGAGTTCAAGACAAACTGTATTGCTCCCAAGAACTCTTTCTTGGGTAGGGAGCAATCGCTGGCAATAACATACCAATATTCGTTCACACAGTATTTGTGGACTTAGTGATGAGGAGATTGGAGACGGTGTCCTTGATGTCGTCGAATTTTGACACCTTATTTTATTATAGATACGTTGACGACATATGCACTGAGGCATCCGTGAGAGATCCGTCACTACAGTATAACGCTCTGTATTCGGAGTCATTGATATGACCTCCCGTTCTCCATTTGGTGAGCATAGACGTTAAAGCTGTTGTAAGTTTTTTAGACGGATCTTTTTTGATCCGGACATATGTGTCCGAGTCCCCCAATAACGCCGTGTGCGACGCCAACATGTCCGGCTCTAGTGTTTGCAGTCTTGCCGGCGTGATACGGTTTGCACCTGTTTCACTTTTGCATGTGCGGCGGTTCGTATTGATTTGTTCAAGTCTGTTGGTGAGTGTACAATTTTATCATAATTGCGGCGGTTCTAGCTGCTTAAGTCTGTTTTTTCTTACAAGTTCTTTTCGTTTTCCGGTTTTGTCTAGCAATTTGGCTTTGATACTTGACATCTTGACTGCTCAATCGCACGTATTACTTTGAGATCCATCCGAATTTTACTTTTTTGCGTTTTATGTTGGTTGCGACATGAATTATTTATTTATTTTTATTTATTGTTTTATTTTATTATACTTTACATCTGAAGAGGGCTCAATCCGGCAGCCGAAACTTGTTATGGTACCTATTCTCCGAATGTTTTTTTATACATATATATGCGCCGCTCCGTATCGGTTTTCATGTATCTTCGCCTAATATTTGTAATTAAATGTTTTATAATTTATTGACTCTTATTTCGCCGTTTATTTTGTTTGTTTATTTATGTTATATTTAAAGAATCTTTACATCGTTGTTATTTATCTCATTTTAATTGTAAAAATCTATGTTCTTTCTCAATATATGCATTTTTTATAGCATCAATTTTAAACAAAACAATTTTTAATTATATAAGTGAGTCCTTTCCTGTTTATTTCTAAAGGATACGCTGTTGCGTTTTTTTTATGGCATTATCTTTAGTATCTTTTTTTGCAAAATATACTTGACATTTTTTTATATTTTTAATGTCTTTTCCGGTAGATTTATATGTACTGGTGTAAAAACTGGAAACAATCAATACAGTCTTATTGTTAAAATATTATCGATTAGCTTAATATTTTAAAATACACTTGAGAAAGTTATAAAATAGGCAAAAAATATTCGGAGATTCAAAAAGCTCCAAAAGAGCTTAAGAATCTCTAGATTTGTCTATTCGATTTACATATGCCAATTCTTACAGGACTCCTGGGCATTTCCTTCTTACCACGAAGCAAGTCCATCTCATGATGGGACCGCATATGAAAATGACAAATCTTGCACGGTTTCTGCTGTCAATCAGCCGTCAGTTTATGTCAGTAGTGCTCTGCTCTGTTTCTGTTCGCAATCTACTGTCAGATTATGCAGCAGACTATACATAAGACTTCGACTTCTGTCGCCAATTTGTTGGCATAGCCATGTCAGCAGACTTTGTTATATTTTTAATAGCAGTTTAATATCAACATTGCTTGATAGTATGAACTCTGTACAATTTGTTGCCTTTCTGCAATCAAAAGTTGATAGCAGGCTCTGCTCAAAATCTATCTCCGCAGGCTTTGCTACCAGGGTATATAATGCTCAAATTTCTGATCTTTTAGTTGAATTTCACTGATTACCCAGTACCAAATATGCTAATATAATATGCTGACAATTCAGTATCAAGTATGCCACTTCAGTAGATTATCCATTGATTTAGATTTAGAAAGTGTGTTTATCACACATGGACCGTAAACACGACGGACATTCTTTCCTCATTTTTTTAATCTTTACATGAAGGACACAATCTTGCTTATTTTTGCAATTTAATGGAAAAATATAAATATAAAAAACATAAATTTTTTAACGAAAACAACGCGTTAGTCACACTTTGCTGATATTTTGATCTGAGAAAAAAAACGCTTTTTTGCGCGAATAGCTGCTAGACGCATACTAACAATAAATACTCCGATTAAAAAGCTAAGCATCTCTATCGATAATTGAAGCTTCAAACTTTCAGTCGATGGCAAGTACTGCAATTACGCGCCCTTCCGATGTCAAAAAGGTTCTGAAATCTAGCATGAGAGATGATGCTCGGGTAATTTTGACTTAGGACTACGAAGTGTTACTCAAGGTCATATATCCTCCTACCTAGCCTATAATTTTGATAATAACTATCTTTCTCCTATCTCTAATAGTTTTCGAAAAAAACTAAACTTTTTACCAGACTCACCCTGTATATATATCGATTGTTTCAGAACATCCTTTTACCTTCGTAGGATAAGATTCAATCATAAAAGTGTTCAGACAAAAATTGTACGATTTGAAAAGATATATTTATTAATCTTATCAGTTTAACCTTAGGTGGCGTTGGCGTTGCCAAAATCAGGTCATGTCGATTTTTTTAGACGGAACATCTTATTTTTTATTCCAAAATTTTATAGTCAATATTGAGAGCTTTTCAAAACACTATAATGAAATTGTTTTTCATTGAGTACTTTTCAAATTATAAGAATCGAAAGTTACAGTATCGCTACGGCATTAGCATTATGCAAGATATCCAACTGATGAAAACCTCTCGAATGTTGTTTAAAATCATGTCCTGGATAACATTTGTTAAGATCAAGGCCATTGGAAATTATTCGTCTTATTTTGATTTTTGCATTAAAAATTCATTTTTACGTAAATATTCTTAGAAAAATTATTACATTTTTCCATATCTAGAATTTTGAATTTTATAACGTGTAAAGTAGGGGTATTCACAGATTATTTATTGTAATATAGATCATTGCATATTATAAACATTTTTTAATTGTAAACGCTGAAGATAGTCAAAAGCAATGTCGAAATGTTTGTAATCATGTATGAAAGTTTAAAGAAGAGATATACAAATATTTACATGTAGAAAATATATACGAGTATTATAAATACACGCGAATCTGATAGCTGTAGTAAAACCTCTTATTAGCTCTGTCACATCATTTTAATATTATATTTAGATAATATATTTTTATAATAGTTTTAATGTAAAAGACATATTTCTTGAAATTATATATGTACAATATATATAATTTCAAGAAAAATCTCTTTCATATTGAAACTATACATATAAATTACACATTAAAAATATACACATATATAATTTCAAGAAATATATATATGTATATACATGTATACATAAGTAGAAATAATCAACTAGAAATTAAAACTTTATATCACACATGCTTACCATATTAAAATCTTTACTAGAAGTTTATTTTTTGTCGCTGTACTGAATAACAAAATTTTCTCATATTAAACTTCAAATACCATATATGGCTTCAGGGAGTGTACTACCAAAGCTATTAAATCATTCTTCTTTTTGTTGTTTGACATCTAATGATTAATAAAGGTAAACTGATGCAAGCTCTGATAGTATACTCCCTGAATACAATTGATTTCATTTCAAATACAAGTACATAATAGTTTAGTTGCAAAAAATAGATCTTCAAAATCATAGACAATAAGTTACCAAATAATCAAATTTAATTCTAAGAAAATTAAAAATGCTTATAAATCTCATAAATTAAACATCTGCAATGATTTATTAATCAATTTTCTAATATAACTTATGAAGTACACAGAAATTACAAAGCCAGCTATCTCGGCTCGAAAACAAATAAATATTTTTATAGCTCTGGCTCTACAATGTAATAATAAATAATTTAATTAACAGCCTACGTGTTGATGCGCAAAGTTATTTATTTACTCATTAATCTGCATACGTTTCTACTGACGTTTCCGATCCTTCTCAATGCGAAAATATTAATTAATTAAATATAAATTATACACTATAAATTACGGTATATATAATATTAGAATCGATTTAAAATACCTAATTACAACATAAATTGATAACAATTCTTTTCGCTCGAGTAACTTACAAAAGATTAATAAATAATAACATCCAGGTCAATAAATTGAACAAGCTACAATTAAAACATAAATGAAAAAGAGCATACAACCACATACGCAAGAAAATTTTTGTCAAAGTCATATATTTCAAATTAAAAATATAAGCTATATTTTATATATATATATATATATATATATATGTATATATATATATATATTAGCTATAATATTATATATTATACTATAAGTATATTATTATTAGTGTAACAATGTATAATATTTATTATTCATAATTATAATTTTCAACGATAAATTTCAACGGTACGTTTTGACTTTATTTACAAGGGAACACAACCAAGTAAATATCTCCAATTTAAATGAGTTTTCAATATGTTGTTCTATGGAGAAAAATAGACTACACGTATTTTTTTTATACGTGTTGAGTCATACGTTAAGGGGGTGAAATCCTCCCTTGAGAAAAATCGGTTTTTTTTTTTTCAGATTGAATATCATCGAAACTATAAGAAAAAAAAATTTCCAGAATAAAAATTGAATGGCGTCATTCATCTCTTACAGTTTCGACGAAATTCAATCTGAAAAAAAAAAAACTCGATTTTTTTCAAGGCAGAATTCAACCTTAACGTGCGATTTAGCACGAATAAAAAAATATGTCTCCTATTTTTATCAATAGAACAACATACTAAAAGCACATGTAAATCGGAGAGATTCACTTGTTTATGTTCCCTTGTTAGTTCTCTTAGTTGTAAAGGGTGGGCCATCTATTGGTACGTTTTTGAATTTCGTGAATAAATTGGGGTGACCGAATGGCATACTGTAAGGCCAGTAGAGGGAGCCACATGAACGAAATCGTTTTTCATTCTTGACGCGGATACTTTTAGCTTCACAACAAAAAAAAAATTAATAAAAAATATCAATGTATGCTCATTTGATCGCATTTTTAAAAACGTACCAATAGATGGCCCACCCTGTAGAAATACCCCATATATCCGATTAGATTAACATATTATGAGGATCATTTCAGCTTCAAGTTACAATAGACAGTATAACACAACAACCATATTATATTTGTAATCAAATTTGTGAAATTATAAACGACGTAATGATGAGTCATGAATCCAAGTTCTTTGATTAATAGCAAGAAAAAGTAGTTAGTATGAGTAAAAGAGAAAATTTCAGTAACTATTGTTGTAGCTTGATATCAAATTATATAAGATAGTTATAAATCCTTCCTTAATAATGTTGATAGATTAACTAAATAGAATAAAACAATATCGTCAAAATTGAAATTTGAACATATTTTTAAAAATTAAAACAATAAAGATAAATATTTATAAATAATAATTTATAAATGTATGTGTATTTCGCATTCGTAATATATAGCTAATAGATAGCTACAAACTCTTACCAATATATATAATTTGTATTTGCCTTTATGACTACTGTAAGTGTTGCATAATCTTTACTCTCAATTCCCTCCATAATAATGATGTATAACTTCATTTAATTTGTTTAATTTAATTTGTTTATATATAAATTGAATCAAAAAGCATCAGAATATAAATAAAATTGTTTATATATAAAATTGTTAATAAATAAGTTTTAGAAATGAGTCTTTTATTGTAATTTGCTTCAATATTCTAACATTCTTCCAATCGAAACTATGGTTGTATTTCAATACATTCCCAGAGTTGGGTAAGTTAACTTTTTTTTTAACTAAGTTAAAGTTAACCTTAAAAATTTAACTTAGTTAAGATACAAGTTAATTTATAATAAAATTAATTAAATTAAAAGTTAATTTATTAATTTATTTATTTTTTTATTTCATGATTCCAGGGTTTCAGTCTTACAAATAACGGAAATGATAAATATATACTTCATTTAGAAAAAATACTCTATATTCTATTTATATGTTTTGTTCATATATACTGTTTATATACATATAGACTATTATATATACTGTTTGAATATCACACATATACTTATTAAATTGTTCACATATACTTATTAAATTTAAGTAATAAAGCTATTTCGAAATTTTTGTCGGACATCTTTTCTCGCAAGTTATCGAAAATGAATACTGAACAGCCGATCAACGTGAGCCCACGAGAGCCAAAGATGGTATTGGTGGTGTTATATTTTAATAATAAGGAAATATAGATAATATTTAATAATAAGGAATAATAGATTTCAACTTGTAAGAAACTAAACATCAAACGATTTCTGACAGATTAAAATCTGGAGATCGATTGTGTAATTTGAAATGAGATAAAAATTATAAAAGTGAGCAAATTCACTAAAATATTTATAATTTCATTAGTTAACACCTAGTAAATTTGCTCACTTTTGCGATTTTTACCTTATTTTAAGCTATTGCCGCGCATTATGTCTGAGACTTGACTTAACAAAAAAATTAAATAAAAAATTAATAGTTACGGATAAAATGTAACTAAATAAAGTTAAGAATCTAAATTGTAACTAAGTTAAGTTAAAATTAATTAACTTTTTATCTTTTTAACTTAATTTTTATCTTTTTAACTTAGCGCTACCCAACATATTCCGTTATAAACGAATGTCTAGATGAGTCAAGTTTTATATTATTATACTATTTATTCTGGTATATATTGAGTTTCCCCTTCGTCTGCCTCACGAAAGAAACGTCGCAATTGTTACATTAAATCTTATAAACTACATTATTATTTTTTTACAGAATATACTTTTTTATCTTTATGCGCTTTTATAAATTTATTTAATTTGTTGATGCATCTGTAACCTATACTATAGATTGATTTACTAACCATGCATGTAGCGGACTGTGTGATACTACGGATGAACGGAAGTACAAAAAATTTTTTGTTATTAGAGATTATTTTAATATTAACATAGACATTGTTGTGATCGTTCTTGCGTAGAATTTTTATTGCGAGCAACTTTTTTATTCTTGTATTGAACAATTTAAATATTAATTTTAACGGGTATCCGTTGTTCAAAAGAATTTAAATGCACATTTCTAAGTTCTTTTCGTAAGAAAGTACGATGTAAGAACGTAAGATGTGATAACAAAACTGCTCGATCCACTAGACTATATACGGTATCAATTTATGGCAAAGGCTATGGTCCATTTGATGCCACAAATGCTTCGAAGCATTTTTTGATTGGTCAGTTAATAAAATTCTTTCTTCCCATTGGTCAATCAAAAATTTTGAAGCATTTGTAGTGTCAAGTGGATCGAACTTATAGGGAATGAGATTAAACAAATAAGAGAGATCTAGCCGAATACGTCTTTTTTTGAAATCAATCCACCGTTATCACACCATCCTCCATTATAAGTAATAGGTTTAAAAAACCTTATGCTATGGTTCTCTTCACATTCAATTTTAATCGAATGTGTATGCTATTAAAGATCTTATAGATAGACGAAATCTGATCGGAGGGGGCCGCCATTATTATGTCATCCACGTATACGGAAGTAAAATGAAAAATTAACATTGAGTACATTCAAAACTTTTTCCTCAAAATCCTATAGAACAATGTTAGTCACAATGGGAGAGAAAGGAGAACCCATTGGTGTACCAAACGTCTGTTTGTATATAGCGTTATTGAATTTAAAAAATACGGAAGATGATATAAATTCAATCGCACATATAAATTCTGTCTTAGGAATCAATGTTTGTTGCTCTATGTATTGCCATCTTCTATTAATACTCTCAATGATCAGATCTTGAGGAGAATGTAGATAAATAATGACGTGACATCCAAAGAAATTAATAATTCCGAATCATTGATTTTTTACCTGACAGTTGCTTGTACAGATCAAAACTATTAGGAGCTCTTCGACAATTGTCAGGCAGTTATTAGCAATAATTTTGTGTAGAAATACAGCTAAACTATCTTATATAATTTGATATCAAGTTACAACAATAGAGTTACTGGAATTTTCTTCTTTACTCATACTGACTGTCCTTTTCGTTATTAACCGAAAAATTGGTTTGGATACATGACTCATACATTGTCTATAATTTGACTAAATATAATATGGTTGTTCCGTTATGCTATCTATTGTAACTCGAAGATGAGATGATCCTCATAATATGTTAATTGGATAAAGTAATTATATATTTTTACGGCTGATGAGGACTAAGTCGAAACGTACCATTGAAACTTATCGTTAAAAATTATAGTTGTGAATAATAAATATTACATTGTTACCTAATTATAGTTCGTTCAATTTGTTGACCTGGATGTTATTATTTATTAATCTGTTAAAATATATATAAAATATAATTTAAAAGGCAAAAATAATTTAAAAAATACAAAACATATATCTGGGGTCATTCCGTTACCGCAATGAAGTCAATAATTACAAAAGTAAGACACAAGTTCAGGTGTAACAGTGGTTAATTGACAGATTGACCAATGTATACACTAGTCATTCTGATAAAACAATGATTAAAGCTGTCAAGAATAGACTCACATTAAGTTATAGAATTATGTTGCCTCTTGATCTCAGTTTTATCATACTGTGTATAAATTTATTGATTATTTATTTATATATTTATCTTCTTTGTTTGATCTTAGACTGGTAGGTCTTACTCTGTAATAAGCGCTCGGATTTACATTACAGTTTCAATATTGTGTGTGTGTGTGTGTGTGTGTATAAGATATAAACACAATAATAATTTCACTGATTCGGTTTTCACGTAAGTCGATTTTATATATTTTACATAAGTCTGAGATACAATGATTATATGTATATCTTTCTTATAATATAATTGATTAAGATACATAATATCTGTTGTTATACAATTAGTGACTACTATTTATTATTTCTATAGTTTGACACATAATTTATTGGAACATCACAATGATTCAGCTTGAATCATTATTTTATCAAAACAACTGATGTTACACATTGGTCAATCTGCCAACTGACTCGACTTGTTTACACTTTTTACACTCAGCATCTTTGTTTTCTCTCTTTTCAGCCAAATATTGTATATCTATCTCATTTTAAGTGTAAAATGTGTAAAAAAGTGTAAGCAAGTCGAATAAACCAATTGTCACATGTCTTACTTTTGTAACTACTGATTCCTTTGCAGTAATAAAATGTGTTTCATAGATATATGTTTCATGCTATTATATTTTTAATTGTGGCAAATCAACTCTAATTTATGTATGATAATATTAATATACAACAAGAGTTTAATGATTATTACAGTCAAAGCTGGATCTAGATGCTTTTGAATCATTTTTATGTGAAGGATGCCAGATTAAGCATAAAATCCTAGCAAAAATCTAAAATCCAATTTCGACTATAATAGGCATTAAACTCTTGTTGTGCATTCTAATATTATATATATTGTAATTTATAATGTATAATTTATTTAATTAATTAATATTTTCGCATTGAGAAAGACCGAAAACATTGGTTGGAACATATGCGGATTAATTTTGATAAATAAATAAATAACTTTGTGCATCAACAATCGCCTAGGCTCTTAATTGGCTTTTTTATCCCTCTTTAGTTGATTTATTCTCAAAGCCCTACATGTTTTTAAGTAATATTAATAAAAAATTTGTATCTGTTTTCTACGTATAAAAAATAGTAAACAAATCTTGAAAATAGCTTAAAAACAATGTTACGTACGTCGATTTTTTTGAAGTATTTTTATATCGTCAGAACTTGAAAGATCTTTGGTTATAGCGACGAATCCTAGTCAATCCTACCCAGTCCTACCGTTCGTACGATTTAATTATTAACAGGACGCTTACTCGCTGTGATAATTCACTGGAGAATCATATTGTTTTTCTATAATGTATACAATCACTACTAACTCCTACATCACCTACGAGGTACGAAACTGCCATATTGATCAAGTTGCATGTTGGGCATAGATGGTTAAATCCATGGTAGAAATTAGAGTACCTATAATAAGAATACAGCTTATAAGTAACAATCGATGATTGGTCCGCCAAATTGAATCAAAAGCAGAAGTGTACTATTAGTGTATAGTGCAATGCATAATAGCGGCCCGACTTATCGAAATAAAAAATGCAGTACTAAAAAGTTGATAAAAAATTCTGAAAAAATTTTTAGACCAACTATTCATAGTCGATTTCTTATTTTAAGGCCGTCTGAAGTAATGTCATAAGTCGCTAATGCGGTCCTCTGATTGGTTCGTGATTTCTTAACTATACTTAAAACAGTCTTGAATATAAGATCTGACTATGAATACCGGCTTTAGAGTTCTACGAGAAGAAAATAAATGATTTTTGTCTCTTGCAGGTTTTCTATAAAGTTGATAGTATTTGAATAAAAAATAAACGTCGATAAGTTGGGCAGCTACTATGACTCAGCGAATTAATGCACTGCGCACATACATCCAAGGATTCCGATTCTTTCCCTCGAAAATTCTCACAAACTGAGAAATGATCACTTTTCATTAATGCTCATAATTCGTGTGCGGTTAACGACACGACGAGATAGGATCTGAGCACAAGAATTATCGTAACACTTACTTAGACTTAAAATTAAATTGTAGACATAAGTAACGCACAAACTTTCACGTATAACGTACAACTTATTGCCATGTCTCCAAAAGGCGGCAATAAATCATACGCCAAAGCTTGTGCTCAGACCCATACTATTAACCGTCAACCCTGGACAAGTTTTCGATGATATAAAAAGGATTTCAAGGGCGCGGAGATAATTAAAGAACGCTGACACTATCGACAATTAATATAAATTTGCTATAGTAACATAAATATTTGGCTAATATACATTATTAAATTCATAATTCTTTAGAAGGTTAAGTAAAAAAGGAGCATACAGCCTCACTCGAGATGTCAATAAGTTATATATTAATAATAAACATTCAACAAAGTAGACGTTTCGGTCACCATCTGACCATCTTCAGTACAATAATAAAAACCTAAACCGGGGTGAATTGCTTAGAGTAATAAAATGATTCCACACAACAAATTAAAGAAGAATACTGGACGGTCTACTGTTAATTCTGTCAAAAATCATTGCAAAATGTTATATTGTTAAATGCGGATACCGAGGCGAATAATGCACAATAAGAAGTGAAAAATTATTACTGACTAACAATAGGAATAAATTTAAATTATGTAACTAGGTTTAAATAAATTTAGGTTTATTATTGTACTGAGGATGGTCAGATGGTGACCGAAACGTCTACTTTGTTGAATGTTTATTATTAATATATAACTTATTGACATCTCGAGTGTGACTGTATGCTCCTTTTTTACTTAACCTTCTTAACATTGAGCCACTTTATAATATTGAAAATTCATAATTCTTTATTATATAAATGCTCCATAAATAAATATGTATATTTGTAAAACTACAATATTCTATATATATTGCCAAAAAATTACAATCTTTTTTTTGCAGTTATTGAGAGCAGTGCAATCGCGCACTGTACCAATTGCCCACTGCCAATCACAGTGACATCTGCGTAGGGAATTTAGAGTTATTTTTTTTTAACGCTGTGATTGGCTTGTGCGCAATTGGATCGTGGACAATTACTATACAATCGCAGTTATTATCTCTAGCCTAGTTTCCATCGAGGGTTTAAACGGGATCAGAATGTAAGAACTAACTACAATCGAATATTTCTCTGTTACAGTCGAACGACAAAGGAATGTTTGACTATAGTTGGTTCTTACATTCTGATCCGATTTAAACCTTTGGTGGAAACTAGGTCTCTGTTGATAATCGAATTTTGGCCGATATTCATAATCAGTTCTTATTTCAAGTAATATCTTAAGACTAATGCGGTCCTGTGATTGATTCGTGACACCTTAAGACAGAATTTAAAACGGTCTTGAATATAAGAACCGACTATGAATACTGACCTTTGATGATAACACTAAAATTATAATTTTAAAGAAAAATCAAGTATTATTGAATTCTAAATGCATAAATACGTCTATTAAACTAATAAATTATAAAATTAGTGCAAGTTATCAGTTTTTTATCTCTTAATCACTTCAATATTCACAAGGACGCGAACTCCCATAAGAATGTCAGTCTTTAAAGCCGGTTCTACATTAGTTGCAAGTTGATCGCAAGTTTGTTGCGATTAGCTTACAACTAATATAGAACCGGCTTAATAGTATCTCATCGGTAGTGATGACTAATCCGGCCGGTTGTTCTACCTTTTGGTAAATTTTTTCTGTTGGGTAAGTAGCAAGATTACCCAATCACATGCGCGAATTGTCAGATTTACCTCACAGGTAAAATTTACCAAAAGATGGAACAAATGTCCTAAATCTTACGTCCGCTTGAATTAAATCTTACGAACTGACGAAATAATCTGAATTTTTGGAAGTTTTAATCTTTATCCTACTAGGGATGTGTTCGTAAACGTTACCCATAGGGTAAAAGTGTCTCTGACCAGAAAGAAACCTGAGAGAGGCAGAGGACATGAGGGCCCAAAACCTGTAATCGTAAAATGCTGTCTTGCTCTACTGTCAAAGTCTGACAAAGTGGATGTAAACTACTAGTCCAAATATTGTGACGAAATTAAAAGATGTTTTGGGACCAAGGGTATAACATTACATCCATATGATCTTAGTGTAGAACATCAGGTACAAATTATTTTGCATACGTATACATATATATATAT
>NW_017305672.1:2050096-2056166 GCF_001594115.1 Trachymyrmex septentrionalis
ATATATATAATATTCTATTTTAGAAGTTACAAATCAAGTTATTTTTAAAAAAGTTTATATTATTTACATACGCAAATACATGCAAACATATGCATATATGATTTTGAACAGCAAATGTACTCGTATATACATTATGTATAAAATTTATATATACATTTATAATATATGGCTCATAATTTCTAACATTAAATATTAAATATATATTATCTTTCACAGATTTTAACTGCTTTGAGGTTTTATGCAATTAGCTGCTATCAGAGTTCAATAGCGGAGCAGTAGGATATAGTATCAAGTCAACCATCTGTTAGCCATTGTGTAAGAGCAGTAAACAATGCAATTAATGACCTTCTTCTTCGACAATGGGTTAGATTTCCTATAACTAATCAAGAGCATTATATAGCGCAAGAAAAATTTCGAATCGTACCTCAACCATTCATTGGAGCTATTGAAGCAATAGACTGCATTTACATAAATATTATAACATCAAAAGAACATGAAGAAGCATACGTCAACCATTGGGGTGATCACTCAATGTGCAAGTATGTATTATGTTAAATGAAGTTACTTCTCTTACTGAGCTGTTGATTTTGGGAATTTCTAATTTTATTTTAAAATATTTTTATCACAATATTTTTAGATTTGCGATTTTGATTTGAAAATTTTAAATGTAAACGCATGATATCCAGGAGCATGTTATGACGCATATATTTGGTCAAATTCTCCAATACGTCACATTATGGAACAGCGTTTTAGAAACGGAGAACGTAATACGTGGTTGATTGGTAAGCTACAGTTTATTTACTGTACTATTACTATATTTATTTACTATAAGTATTAAATAATAAATAATTTTTGTAGGTGATGATGGTTATGGCTTGGAATCTTGGCTGATGACTTTAAAAAATGAAATACCAAGTTCGCCAAGATTTTGCTATAATAATTTATGCAGCGCTAGATCATGTGTAGAAAGATTATTTGGTGTTTGGAAAGCTATGTTTAGATGTTTATATGCATGTTAAAATCGAGACTTAAGCCTGTGGCACACAATGCTTGTTTTTCTGCTGAATTGTTAGCTAGATTAGAATCTTGCCACTGTATTGGCTGCAATGCTGGCACTGACAGTACTGCAGCCAAAATGGTGGCAAGATTCTAATTCAGTTAGCAATTCAATAGGAAAACAAGCATCGTGTGCTGTCAGCCTTAATCTTAAATCATCTTTTTAAGATGTCTTATGTCCTCATTTTGGACATATGTAGTATTTAGGCATTTTTTTAAATTTGGGCAAAATTCCATTTTACAGTACAGCAAAAATAATTCTTATTACACACTACAAGAAAAATAAACATATGTCTCATACACATATACCTCTTCTTCTGGTGTACTATCGGGACAAATTACAGAATCTTGCACATAGTCTAAACCTATACAAGTAATAACACATTGTTCCAAATTATCCAAAGGATCTGACTTTATTGGGAAATTTCCTGTTTGATTCCGTTCATTTCTTTTTATTTTTGTAGCTTTTTTTGAAGCATTTTTTTTTTTATTTGCGTAGGAGGAAAAAAAATCTTCGCAGCGCCCTCTCCCGAGGGGGACCCGCAAGGGACACCCATCGGGGGGGGGAGATGCCCAGCGGCCCGCACCACTGGGTGTGCCGGATTCGACCGCCCCGTGATCACGAGAATACACCGGAACGGCCGCCTACCGACTAAAAAACTCCCCCTGGTCCAAGCAATACCTCAAGGCATAAGTGGGAACACCTCGGAACCGCCTACAGGCATTACGTCAGGGTGCCCCCGAAATGCTCGCGGGATGGCTCCCACCGCACATGCGGAAACGCCTATTTATATAACTAAAACGCTAAATATATATACAATATTTACATAAGTACTTATTCTAACCGCTACGAGAAGTCAGAGCCCCACAAGAGAGATGGCGGCACAAGCGTGTACCACGCGAGCCCTCCGATCCCTCCTACGGTCCCTCTCTGCCCTCTCCTTCGCTCTCATGACGACTTCGCAAAACCGCGCGAAAGCCGTCTACGCTACAGAAGAGCCCATGATGGCCTCGATCACCCGAGCGTACTCTCAGTCTAGATCTAGATCCAGACCGAGAGCCGCGAACAAGTTCTCCCTCTCCGCATCCCACGAGGGACAGCGGAGGAGGATGTGCACACCATTGTCTATCGCCGCCCGGCAGTGTCGGCAAATCGGTGACTCATTTTTCCTGATTTCGTGCAGGT
Source organism: Trachymyrmex septentrionalis (assembly GCF_001594115.1). NCBI lineage: Eukaryota > Metazoa > Arthropoda > Insecta > Hymenoptera > Formicidae > Trachymyrmex > Trachymyrmex septentrionalis. Next base: position 2,052,339 of record NW_017305672.1, read on the forward strand.
ACGCCTCAAAACACCCGTGACCCACAATGACTTGGGTCATTCTGTACGTGAGGCCACCATGAGCCCTCGTCATCCAAGCGCTTATCCTTCCCACGAGAGCCCCTCGGACCGCAGCCCCAGGTGCATCCCGCGGAAGCTCCTCCAGCCGTTTCCTCCATCTAGCGATGGAGTTACGCAACTCATCATCCCGGATATGGCTCTGGGAGCGACAAAACCATCCCGTTCAATGAGAGCCCTCCGCCTCAGATATGACCGCCTCAGCCGATCGGCCAGTAAATCAAATGGGACCAGCCTCGCCAGCAACAAAGATGCTTCGTACGAGACGGTCCTGTAGCCTCGGATAATTCGAAGCGCCAGCTGCCTCTGCAGCCTCGCCGCAGCACGCCGAGTGACCCCGTCAGTCGCGATCGCTTGTGCCCAGACAGGGGCTCTGTATAGAACGACCGACATTACAACAGTCGCATACACCCTCCGCCTGCACTCTCCCGGGCCACCGATATTGGCCGTTAACCTGCCTAGGGACGCCGCCATGCCCAGGATCTTAGGGACGAGACGCCGAAAATGTTCCCTAAAGGTCCATCTTGAGTCCAAGACCAAGCCCAAATATTTCATCGAGCTCTTTACCTCGATCTCCATATTTCCAATACGTAGGCTCGCACGTGGCACCTTCCACGCAAAAGACACAGCCTCCGTCTTTTTTATGGACACCTTCAAGCCCAGGTGTTCAATCGCCCTCACTACGACGGTTGCCCCCAATTCAGCCCTGACAACCGCCTCGCGGAAAGACGGACCCCTCACAACCAAAAGGGTGTCGTCCGCGTAACAAATCGACGAGCACCCCACCGGCAGACCGATACGCAAGACAGAATCGTATCCAATATTCCACAAGGTTGGTCCTAAGACCGAACCCTGCGGAACGCCGCACCTCATAGAGGACTCTACGCACTGGTCGTCCCTATCGATGTAGGATAGCCACTTGCCCGACAGGTATCCGTCAAGGACGCGCCGGAGGTACCCCGGAACCCCCTTCTCCACAAGGGCCCTCCTGATGACCGGCCACGGGAGGGAGTTGAAAGCATTGGCTATGTCAAATGACACAGCCAATACCACGCCCCCGTTCCGCACCGCGTCATCCACGATCAATACGGAGTCTCCTGATCGCGTCTATCGTCGACCTGTTTGGTCGGAAACCGTATTGAGCCTCCGCGATACTTCCGGACACGTCCAAATAACGCACGGATACATATGATCCTCTCGAAGAGCTTGCCCGCCTCGCTCAACAGGCAGATCGGTCTGTATAATGAGGGAGCGAGGTCAGGCTTGCCGGGCTTCTTCAACAGCACCAAGCGCGCCATTTTCCACGGCGCCGGAAATACACCCTCCCTGAGGCATGCCGTAAAGCAAGACGTCCACATTCGCGCAAGGACAATCGAGGTGTCCTTTACGAGTCGGCCCGATATCCCGTCAGGGCCCGGAGCCTTACCAACATTTATCCTGGCAATAGCCACGGAAACCTCTTCCCCAGTCACAGCCAGGGCCTCGTCCCACCCAACGAGACAGGGATCCAGATCGAAATCCCCCGCCTCGTGCGGAAACAAGGCTCCAACCACGCCCCTCACTATTGCAGGAGGAAGAGACTCCACCAAACTAGACGCCCTACGCAGCTTATCGAGGACGACGCGATACGGCACACCCCAGGGATCCGCATCCAGCGTTTCGAGCAGACCCTGTCACAGAGTCAGTTTCGATTTTCTGATCGCATTTTTAAGTAGTTTTTTCGCCTCGCGTAGACCGTCCCAGAGACTCCGAATCATTTCAGTGTCCTGGTACTTACGACGCCGTCTCAGAATGCACCTTCGGATACGCACGCATCGAACGCGAAGATCCGCGATCTCTTCATTCCACCAGTAGGCCGGTGGTCTATCGGTAGTTTTAAGACGCGGCATAGCGACATCCGAGATTTCTTTTAGCACAGTGTCTATTCTATCGGCCAATTGTTCCGCCGACATGTCCCTCTGAGAAAGGGAAGACCATGCCTTTACGTTGGCCGCCGCGCACAACAAGTCTACATTGATCCTACGGACACACCACCGAGGGAAATGTTTTTCGGTTGCGACCCTTCTAAGCGGGCCCACTATCCGTTCTAGCACCTCCATGAACACATAACGGTGATCCGAGAGGGACTCGGTGTCCACCGCAACACGCCAGTTACAAATGTGCCTGGCGGCCGCAGCCGAGGTCCGCGAGAGGTCCACGCACGATACGCCCCTCGGATGCACGCACGTAGGCACGAACCCTTCGTTAAGAAGAATCAAATCCAGGCCAGCCGCCCAACGGGCTAGAGTTCTCCCTCTGCGATTGGGTTCCCCCCGATCCCAAGCAGGAGACCGAGCATTAAAGTCACCGAGCACGAGTAGAGGTCTGCAATCACACGACTGTACACGCGCACCAAGATCACACAGAACTCTCCCGAACTCGGCATCCGGCAGATTGGAGGAGAAGTAGCAATTAAAAACCACTAATTCTCCCCACTCCACCGCGACAAAACCCTCTCCCCTGAAAAGAGGAGAACATGTCACATTCGAATACTGTGGCCAAGCCAGCGCAGCCATCGGCGGAACATTCGAAGAGAAGAGCCAACATCCGCCGGACCGAATGCGGCTCCGAAACCGCCACGAGACCGAACTCTCTCCTCCACGCACACCCGTGCGATTAAGTCCTGCGCAGGTCTTGATCTGTTCACATTTATTTGTCCAATGCTAGCCATTGGACGTGTCCATCGATATCCCCTCCTCCACAGGGGAAACACTTTCCGCCGCAGGAACACTCGGATCTACATGTTCGTTACGCACCACGTCCCTGTCCTTGTCACCCGACCCAGCAGCCACGGTCACATGCACCTACTGTTGTAGGGAATACACTCTTTCCCTCCAGCCCTATGCCCAACCGGAAGGTTTCTGGCAGAGCAGACGGGACAGTGAGGCGAAGCCCGACAACGAACGGCCGTGGGCCCCTCCTCACCGCAGTTGAAGCACCCGCTACTTCTGTCTACAGTGCTCCTGCAGTTGGCTCTCGTATGTCCGACCGCGAAACAACGGTAGCACTGCAACTTTCGTTTGGCCAGCGGTATCAATCGCACTCGCGACCAACCCACACGAAGTCCTCCGTCTCTTTGCAACAGATCCGCGCAAGTCTCAGGGCACTGCAACCACGCACTGTTTAGGCCGCCCCTACCGGGCCTCAGTGAGCCAACGCGAACGTCGTTCGGTAGCGCCTTTCCACGTGCCACAACAGCCGCCCTTATCTCCTCGGCCGTCACCGACTCGTCCAGATCGAGGAGACGAAACTCGGTCCTCCTGACCGGACAAACCACTTTCACTCCCTCTCGATCCTTGAAAAGGGAGTTGAGTCTCTCTGCCAAGGAATCCGCTTTCGCTTCAGCGTCCTCTCCTGGGATCTCCACCAGAAGACCACCAGTCTGCGCCCGCCTAATCCTAGTATCGGCGGTATTCCTCCAGCGGAACACCGGTCCTCGCTTCACCCATTACGTCCGCATATGACGGACCTTCCTCGTCACAGCGGATCATAACAACTGCAGAGTTCCGCTTTCGGGTTCCCGCGCGGGCTGTCTTTTTGGGAGGACCCGTAGTTCTGGCCCCAGACTTGGGACGAGCCCGAGAATCTCTCCCGGAAACCGCCATCCTATCGCGAGTTTTCCGCGTAGCCATCGCATAAGATAGGTCTCTTCTCACCGTCCCACCAGCACTGGCACTGTCCGATGGCGCATTCGATACACGCGCGGGTAAGCCACCGCCACGATTGACAGTC
>NW_017305672.1:2056266-2061056 GCF_001594115.1 Trachymyrmex septentrionalis
CCACACACACGCGGGTAAGCCACCGCCACGATTGACAGTCACCTCTTTTCTATTCTTCCTCCTTCTTTTTCCCAAAACGGTCACCCAAGGCTCACTCCTCTCGGGACCCGAGGAAGAAAGACAGTACGGATGATCCCCTGTCCGCGGATCAGCATCCTCCCGCACGATCCGACCCCTCACGTCAACCATTTTCCGCACAGATGAGTCCTCTAAAAGCGGCTTGGTGACTCCCTTCAACGCAGGGCGACGCGCAGGAGGAATATCCCCAACCACACGACGAACACCCCCCCGCACCCAGAGGAGAGGCGCGTGAGGATCGGCCAGTTTCCCCACGCTCTCTCCCTCCTGTCGCTTAACAGCCATGAAGCTCCCTCCTCAAGATCTTGACCACCTCACGGAGACCATCTCTGTCTCTCTGGACTAACCCCATTTCTATCTTGAGTGCTTCCACTTCTTGCTCAAGCTGGTGACATCGTCCCTTCAATGTCCTCGCTGGCTCCTGAGTCCTGGCCGAGTTCGCCACCTTCGCCGCTAACATTTGGACAGCTTGTTTAGCCACCTCGACTCCAACGATGATCTTCCGACGAAAATCACCCTTCATCGTCGACGTTTCCCGCTGCGCGCTACTTGCCTCGTCCAGAACTCGCAGAGCCTCCGTCATTATGGTGCTGGGAGACATCTCAGGAAACGCATACGTCACGCGGACTTCTGATTCGAGGTCAGGGAGTCATCTAAAGGACGCTCCTATATCTTCCTTTTTTTGCCAGCCTGCTCGTCCCTTTTGGTGATCTGGCGGAAGTCGGACTGATCCAGCATATCAACCTTATAGACTTCCATACTCGTGGCACTCATTTTAGACAGGGATTTAGCCCCAGGGACATTACTCCCCTTCGGTTTGCATCCTCTCTTTTTTCCTCAAATCACCTCGGCCGCACCCGCCGATGAGATCGAGTCCGTTGAGAAATCGGCTCGCCTCCCCGAGCTGTCGACCACCATCGGCGCATCCGACGTCTCGACAGCTGTAACCGGCAAATGCACGATGTCACTATCCACAACGCGCAATCTATGTTCACTGGGGAGACGCACATTACATACGACTCTGGGCCCGGGCCCCTTAGCACGAACACTGTCCAGCACGATGGTTGTCCGCGATTAAATCGTCCTGACACTTTGAAGACTCACCAGTAACAGGCGTCGGCAGAATATCCGTGAGCTTATACCGCTCAAGGAGTGTACCCCTCCCACGCGTGATGGGACCGGGAGTCTCGCACACACTCCAATCAACGATGCCCTCAGCGGTAGCCGTATCGGCCGCGGAGCCCGCCGGCAACTCCGCGACTTGCCCCTCGCATGATTCCCCCGTAGGGGTCGATCGCCCGGGAGCGGGTACACTACCCCCGGGAGACCGTGACGGGCATCCGAATTCCCGTCGTGTCAATTCCTTTTTTGTATCGTCCATGTTGCATATATTGCCGGCGATGGATAAAAAGCCGGGTGACTCGCCGGCCAATCACCCGAATCGCCTCTAGCATTATCCGCGACTGCCTAAGCGGACGACCGTCCGGCGGCAAGGACGACACCGCCGGACAGCCGCAAGGCGAACTTGTACCAAAGTCGGTTGGTTGGACCTACCTCCGCCTTTTCGTCCATTCGATACAGCGCACTCGATTGACTCGCTTGATGGAACATGTTCGCTAAAAAGTGGAATGGTACTTACCACTCCTCGACGAATTTCCTTCGACACACCTCCAGGATAGGAAGCAGAAAGCAAAACCCGAAGGATAACCCACATTCTGGAGTTTCCATGTCGGACCTTCACTGTTCGCAGGTCTCCGGCCGTCCTCCATCTCAGTGGCCACAAGAGAGAACACAAGCCAGGATCCAGAGAACTGCACTATCCTCACAATTTAACATTAAATCAATAACAACAGTTCATTCACTTATATACACAGTATTTACACTACATACACACTTAACAGAGTTTACATAGTCCGTCTATACTTCCACAGTCCGTCTATATAGTCTCACAGTTACTAGCGTTCATGCGCTCCCCACTTGGCCGCTGTTGGATGATTCACCCATCACCCATTCATCTCGTGGCCGCGCACCTCTACCACGAGACAGAGAGATCTTTTATAGAGGGCCCAGCTCGACATCCGAGAAGTCGGATGCAATCTCGGACGCTCGGTCTCTTCCGTGTGCAAGGAAAGGGATTACGAGAGCTCAGGCACCGCGGGTTCGCTAAACCCGTAGCGGAATCATATCGAGATGCGACCGAAGAGATCGGACCGCATCCGAGATGATCCTACCCCCTGCGGGCTTTTTTAAAGCATTACTTTTCAAATCTCTCCGTACCTTATAAAAACTAATTCATATATAGTATATTTTACAATATTATTATGTTAATATTTGTTACATTATTTTAAACAATTATAAACATATAAGTAAAAACTTATAATTGTAAACAATGAGTTCTCTGCTCTAAAATGTTTATTCACAAAAAATAAATTTGTGTTTTAGAGCAGAGAACTCGTTTTTAAGTAGCGAATTTGTGACTGCAGCGCATGTTTGTATTGCGGTATTTCGTAGCTGTGACAGATTTCCTAACCCCAATAGTCGTCAACTTTAATGATCAATATCTCGCTTCGTAGGGCAGTACTTCCAGACTTTTTTCTATCAGATTCTTTCATTCTGTTTAAAAATGCGAATGAGCCTAATTTCATTAAAATTTGTTTAGAGGCAGTTCTTCTGAATGTTACAAATGTTCTATAGTGTTTCATAGCATTTAAAGTGCTAAATGGACCGCAGCCAAAAGTCATTCCAGATTGTCCATAGACTAGGATATATGAGAGCTTTATCTCTATGAGAGTTTTCCAACAGAAGCACAAATCGACCCAAGAATCATTCCGTCTTTGTTTTTTACTGATTATTGAACAAGGATAGAATGACTCTTGTGTCAATTTGTGTCTCTTGCTGGAAAGCTTCCTATGGGTGTTTTCTAATTGCTTAACACATCTTAACACAAACATACTCAGGAATGCACAAAGTATATCATTGTGTATGATTCAATTTGAACAGAATGTGTACGCTGTGCATGGTTGAGATCCGTTTCGAATGAACTTAGATTAAATGTAGCTTTTTTCGTCTGTATTAAATAAAAAAAAGGAAAAGTGCTGGCCACTCAACGTCTTCAAACTTTATTTATAGCCGCCGCAGTTAGTAATATGTAACTGTCATTAGAAAACACAAGCTTACACACCTTCGACTGAGAACAGATGTGTAGCGTTATGTCGATGATAACGGACAATTGGAACGCAACTTGTGTCGCCATGTGTACGAAAGTGGACATTGCAATTGGAAAGTACTCTATGTTTCTCAAACTGTCATCGTATGTTTCCTACAAAGTTTATCCATACCTCGCAGGATAAGGTTTACGAACGTTCTATGTACAATTTGATGCTCCATTCCTACAAACTGGGGGGGGGGGGTCACTAAAATCCATTCGGTTTTTTTATCTATTAAGTGCGTTCGGCATTACAAATCGGATACATATCTTTTATCTCGAAAATCATTATCGGCAACTCGTATCTTTCTGCTACATGTCATCTTATCTGCGTTTGGTATTAACATTTCTAGAGCCAATTGAGCTGCTCGATCTACTCCGGATTTAAAGACCGGGCTCGCAGAGCTAATGCAGATTTTCGCGGCTAAATTAAATTCATAACCTGTATATTTATGAGAATGTATCCACCTTTGTTAATACATAACGTACCTTCATTTCTTTTAATACTTCTATTTTACTATTACGTCTAAACTGTAGAGATAAGTTTAGAAAAAGAGGAAATAAGAAGGATAGAGTATGGAAGGAGCAGACGCTTTTGCCCGTATTCATAGTCAGGCCTTGTATTTAAGGCTTCCTTAAATTTATCTTCAGATACTCTATAAATTATTTCATTGACTACTGAGCATCTAAAGATAAATTTAAGGAAGTCTTAAGTACAAGGTCTGAATACTATGAATACGGGCATTTGTCTCGCACGCATCCGCATGGAAGGGTATGCAGCGAGTCAAACGCACCTAGGTGATTTCGAAACGTAGGCCAACGCCTCGATAAGACGCTATGAATCGTGCGATCGTGAGTCCTATTTTGAGTCAAGAAACTTAATCCCTTTATCCCGGAATAGAACCGTGTCCGAACTTATGCTAGCAGGATATTTGTACGCGGGAATAATAAAAGATATTACGAGCAAATCATTTTAACAAAGCACACACATACGAGGGTGGTCCCAGAAGTACCCGACCTAACAAAGAAAACACAAACAATTTGGGAAAAAATATCTTTATTTCTCAACATAGTCTCCTTTTAGCTCGATACACTTTTCCCAGCGATTCAATAGCTTCGATGGCCTGTTTATAGTAAGAACCGTTGAACTCCTCAAAATAGCCATTAACCGCAGACTTCACCTCTTCATTGTTGGTAAATCTTCTACCACCAAGCCATTTTTTCAAGTTTGGAAAGAGAAAATAATCCGAGGGCGCTAAATTTGGCGAATAGGGTGCGTGGGGAAGCAATTCGAACTTTAACTCATTGATTTTGGCCATTGCGATAATGGATGTGTGAACTGGTGCATTGTCTTGATGAAACAACACTTTCTTTCTCGCCAAATGTGGCCGTTTTTCCTTGATTTCATTACCCAAACGCTGCAATAAGTTCGCATAACACTCGCCATTGATTGTTCTTCCTTTCTGAAGGTAATCAATGAAAATTATGCCACGCGCATCCCAGAAAA
>NW_017305672.1:2061573-2062507 GCF_001594115.1 Trachymyrmex septentrionalis
TATATTGGGAGTATAAATAAGTTTCCGCCGTTTGACAAACAATGGCACTACCAGTATGTTATAGTTAAAATTGTCAGCTGTCAAAACGTCATATCGTAAGGTTGGACATCTAGCAAGAACATAACTTTGAAATATTAGCGATTTTGCATCAGCATCTTATATATTTTTTCGTGAGAAAATGTCGAGTGTTGAGCCGAATAAGCATCATTTGAGGGAGCTTTTGATTTACTTCTATAATTTGAAGAAATCTGCAGCTGAGGCGCATCGATTGCTTGTAGAAGCATATGGTGAGGCTGCCTTAAGTGAGAGAAGTTGTCGTGAGTGGTTTCAAAAGTTTAAGAACGGTGAATTTGACGTCGAAGACAAAGAACATAGCGGAAGGCCGAAAGTGTACGAAGACGCGGAATTGGAAACATTATTGGAAGATTCGTGCCAAACGCAAGAAGCACTTGCACTTACTTTAGGAGTAACTCAACCAGCAATTTCACATTGCTTAGAATCGTTGGGAATGATTCAAAAGCAAGGAAATTGGGTTCCATATGAACTGAAGCCGAGAAACGTTGAACGCCGATTTTTCACATGTGAAATGCTGTTTGCTAGGCATAAACGAAAGGGATTTTTGCACCGTGTAGTCACTGGTGATGAAAAATGTCTACACTACGATAACCCAAAGAAGAAGAAATCATGGGGGGATCAGCTGGCCATACTTCAACATCGACAGCCAAGCCGAACATTCATGGGAAAAAGCTCAAGTTGTGTATTTGGTGGAATCAGCTAGGTGTCGTTTATTATGAGTTGCTCAAACCGAACGAAACCATTACTGAGACTCTCTACTGAACACAATTGATGAGATTGAGCCGAGCACTCAAGGAAAAACGCGCCCACTACTACTCCAGACAAGACAAAGTTATTCTTCTGCATGATAATGCTCGTC
>NW_017305672.1:2063768-2080813 GCF_001594115.1 Trachymyrmex septentrionalis
AAAATCATCCTAAGCGATGAAGCACATTTTCACCTTGATGGCTTTGTTAATCGCCAAAATCGCCCCCTAGATCGTGTGATTTAACACCATTAGATTTCTTTTTATTGGGTTATTTGAAATCATAGGTCTATGTCAACAAGCCCACAACAACCCGTGCATTAAGGGAGGAGATTCAACGCTGCATCAACGAAATTCAGCCACATTTATGCAAAATGGTCATGGAAAATTTCGACAAACGAGTGCGTATGTGCATGTAAAGCCGTGGAGGCCATTTGCCCGATGTGTTATTCCACAAATAACCCTATCCTATGTACTTTATGATTCAATACAAAAATAACAATCAAAAGACTAAAAACTGTGTTTTCTATTTAATTCAAATCTTAATTTTGGGACACCCTTTATATATATACAATATATACACACATACGTATCTATATTTATTATTAAAAAAAATTTAATTAGCTTGTTTTGACAAATGATTTAATTTTATATTATACTATAATCTTACATTTCTAGATTACAACCCTAACAGCACAAAATCGACTCTAAAAATCGACTCTGAATCGACTATAGCTTCTACACGTCTGAAAAATAAACGTCCGTAAGTCGACTTTAAACGACTTGGAGACGTCTCTAAGTATAATCTCCCACTTTAAAGACGACTGTAAACCGACTTTAAGTCAACCATTCTAGATTCCTGTGGTCCGAATCATGCCTAAACGCTCATGAACAGTATTCATCCATTGTTTAACTATAGTTAAACAACAAGGACAAAATGATTTCCACATTTAAGCTTTGTAAGCGTAAATCGCACTAGACGTCCTAAAGTCGATATTAGAAGGATGTCTGTACAAAGTCGACTTACAGTTGACTTTAAAGGCCTGACTTAACAAAGTCAACTTACAGTCGACATATTGACGTTTGTGCTGTTAAGGAAGAGTTATCCGGTATAATTAACTTAGCGAATTATCCTTAATAATTAATTAAGCGAATGTGAATGTTGCGATGTAGATGTGTGTGTGTGTGTGCGCGCGCGCGCGCGTGCGTGCGCGTGTGTGTGTGTGTGTGTGTGTGTGTGTGTGTGTGTGTGTGTGTTCAAAAATAAATTGTATCTATCTAATTTCGTTAACTGTACCTGAGGAGGGGGGAAAGAAATTTAAAAAAAGGCTATTGGGATTAAGAAAGAATGAGGGGAAAGGAAAACAGATATAAGAGCCTCTGATGATTGTTCGGTTACTGCGCTTCTGACGCGTTCGGGATCTGCGGTTTGAAGATTTATGGTAAACGTGTTTGGAGGAAGGGATTCGGTAAAAATTTGAAACTGAAAAAAGAGAGAAGATAATGGGCGAGTTCAAGAGGTGTATTCGGCATTGCAAATCAGAGGCGTCCGTTTGCTCTTCTACTTCGAAAATCGTTTGGCAACTCGCATCTTTCTCCTAGATGTCATCTCATCTGCGTTTGGTATTAACATTTCTAGAACCAACTACTCCACTCCGGATTCAAAGATCGAGTTTGCAGAACTAATGCAGATTTTCGTGGCTAAATTAAATTTATAACCTGTATATTTATGATAATGTATTCAATTGATTCGTTAACACATAACGCATATTCATCTCTTTTAATACTTCTATTTTACAAATAGTTGAACTATTATAGTCTACAAACGCTCAAACAAATACTATCAAATAGAAATTGATGGAGTACATTATGTACAATATATATATATTTAACGAGGAAAGTAAGTTTTTAATTCTTTTCTTCTTTCTAAATTTAAAGTTACGTATTTGAAAACAAAGAATTTGCTAGTTAATTTTTAATTCAAAGCTTATGTTGCACATATAGAATAAAATAAAATCAAACTGCATTAATATATTAAAGACTCTAATGAATATAAATCAAGTGATATAACTTATAAATTACTAAAATTTATTTTGAAATGTAGTATTTTCTTTTAAAAAAACATACCTTGTACATGAATCTGCTACATTTATGTGTAACGGTCTATTTTTAGTATATAAGATTATTATCAGTTTTTAGTAAAGCAAAAGATATTTTTAATTAATAGGATATTTTTTATTTATTTCACAAAAATAAACAATTTCATTTTATAATCTAACCATAAAGGACAGTTTACAGCTCTATATCGTTCGAAATTAATGACCGAAATTAATAGTACAGACTCTTACATAACGCATAATACATAGTGCATAAGCGAATCAACTAATCAGAATCTTTCCATTCCTCCAGTTTATAGAAAAGAAAAATTTCGATTGATTAATTCTTTTATGCACTATGCATTATGCGTTATGCAAGAATCTGTGCTGCGGCCATAATTCTTGGCATTCGGACTGCTCGAAGATTACGTGATCAAGCTCACCATCTGCTAGCTCGCATCTCAGATTTAAAGTCACCGGATCTATAAAGGATATTTTCCATTTGATGACATGCGTCGACACAAGTGTTTCTATCTTTGTTAAGACTTAAACACAATAGGCACAGGCAACAGGGAATAACGAACCTTCCAATCAGAGTTCTGGGATATAATATCGAACTTACACAGCTCTTACAGAGCTCTGATTGAACGGCTTGTTATTTCCTGTTGCTTGTGCCTATTGCTTGTGTCTATTGTGTTTAAACCTTTACCACAGTATAATCATACTCAGTAGCGACAGTGAACTGTTTTGTGATTTGCAATTTTTAGTGCGTATGTATCGGTTTGTACACTTAGAAATATGGCGGACGTATTAGAAGCTTAATAGAAATTTAAATTTAAGAGTCTGTCCTATCATAATTCTGCTGTGTACACTTTACAATATGACGGTGAATGGCATGTGATCTAAGACACTTACATCAAAGGCATAGTATAAGTACATATAGTATAGACACTAAACTTTTTATGTGGTCACCAATTTTTAGTGCGCATGTGTCGATTTTCAACCAGGAATGTAATTGCTTTCAGCAAGTTGAAATTGCAGATTAGGTTAGCTAGATCTCCTTCCCATAAAATGTAATTAACCCTTTCGCATAACCAATATTGGCCTAGTTTCCACCGAGGGTTTAATCCGGATTAAAATGTAACAACCAACCAACTACAGTCGAGCATTTCCCGGTCGTTCGACTGTAACAGGGGAATACTGACTGTAGTTGGTTAGTTCTTATATTCTGTTCTGGATTAAAATTCCCTTGGTGGAAAATAAGCCATTGAGTCTTGTGGTAAGGAAATCGGGCCAAACATGAATATCACGAATGAGAGCCGTGGTATATCGTTCGTACAAAGTTTAATTTTTTTTTAATTTGTAAGAGAAAAGTATGGCAAAAGGTTAATAAAATTAAGTTTTACTAAAAAATTTAATCAAATTTTTTCGAAGACGTTATATTGTGTAGACTGTTATATTTGTCTGTACGATAATTATATTTGACTGTTACGATAAAATATTCTCATAATAAAGTATGAGTGTGTATGTGTGTGTGTGTGTGTGTGTGTGTGTGTATGTGCGCGCGCGCGCGTGTGTGTGTGTGTGTGTGTGTGTGTGTGTGTGTGTGTGTGTGTATGTGTGTGTTTTCATGCAATATATTATTTTTTCATACATAACTATTCAATTACAATTTTCATATTTAATTAATTATTATTTTTAATTTATTTATTACTGTTTAATATTATTATTATTATTAATGTGAATATTATTTTGATATAGTAAGTTCGTTAACATTATATTATTATATAATTCTGATTTAAAAATATACTCACTATAAACAATTTTCATAACACGATCGAATTGTCTTTTTTTTTTAGAAAAATTATTCTGTAAGCTTTATAAAAATTCAAATTTATAAGCGCCTTTCAAACTCACAACATGGCGGCGAGTAACGTGACCTGAGACCCACTACATCAAAGGTGCCGACGCTCAGTGTCCATACTGTATTTATACTGTGTCAAAGCTGTCAACGTTCAGGGGGTCGATTGTATAATTTGAAATAAGATGAAAATTACAAAAGTGAACAAATTCACTAAAATTTTCATAATTTAATTGGTCACCTAGTAACTTTTGCTCACTTTTGTAATTTTCACCTCGTTCGTAATACACAATCGACCTCTAGTGTCGCTACTGGGTATAATTATACTGTGCCTTTACTTTCTGAATGTCAAGAAAGATAGAGCGACGCTTGTGTCGACCTGTGTCACCAAATGAAAAGCACTTAAAGTACTGTGTGTAAACAATTGATGATAACAGAAAAAAATATCAAGGCACTCCTCGTCTCGACCTCGCCTGGTCTCTCCTTACCACTGAGCCACACAGCCCTGACGCTGTTGGTATTTCTTGTGTCCATATCTAGTAAATTTCTTACAGTTTGGTTCTTCTTACAGTCTGACATCACATTTATCCTCGAATGCTTAAATAAAGATTGCAACTATTGTTGGACAGAGTCCCTAATGAGCTCGACCCGCCTGACAACATATTCGACTTGGAATGTCTCCATGGCATTTTCCCGCCATATCCAGGATCTTCTTCCAGAGATCGTTGGGGTCCTCGGGGCACGACTGTCATCTACTGGGCAACCAATCAATTCTCGTGTTCTCCGTCTAAGCATCTCTTGGTCATCTGAGCTATTCATTATTTCTGTCCTTGTTTTGTATCTGAGTCCCAGTCCCTCTTTTACCGAATCATTCCAAGCACACTTCGGGCATTCTTGCCACCGATTCCTTATAGGGCAGCTGACTCCAGAACATTTTTCTAAAATCCTAATCCCCTTCTCTTGAGAGGTAGCACACTAATCCCACTTCTGAGCTGTAAATAATTGATCACAATAGAGAAAAATATCAGGGCGCTCCTCGTCTCGATCCCAGGCCTAGTCTCTCCTCCGAGTTAGTAGATTTGCGCTTTGACTAAGTCACACAGTCCTGACGCTGTTGATATTTTTGTTGTGTCCATATCTAGTAAATTTCTTACAGTACCGCAAATTCGCATCCATAATGCTTCTGGCACACGCGGGGAATGGGGCAAGCGTTCCGCTTACCGCCGCGAACCTTTAGGGCAGGTTCACACCTAGGCGGAAAAGTGGAAAGCAGAAAAGCGGAAATCAAAACACGCGCTGATAGTAGGCGATATTTTCCGCTCGTCTGCTTCTGTCTTTCCGCATCGTTCCGCATTCTGCTTTCCTGGTTCCGTACGTCTTTCTACAGATAGTTGAGGCTTGAAGAAATTCTAGTAACAGACAGTTGTTATTTTAAAAAATATTATTACTGAAAGAAATTGGTAAGTATGTGAATAAAATAAATGTATCTTTTTAATTTTAATAATAAATTGATGTTTTGAGAATGTGTAAAATCTATTTCATAACTTCTAATTATTTTGGTTTAAGTTAAAATATTAATACAAAAATAAATCCCTCTACACAATTATAAGTTTTACATTATATTCTTTCATATATTCAAATATAGATGCATATATGATAAAAATTCAGCCTGACATCGACATAAGGACATTGTCTTCTGAAAATTTGTACACAATCCAATATGCTAATATATGTAGACAAATTACAAACATTAAAAGTATTCAGGAAAAATATTTTTTAAATGGACGAATATAATAACAATTAATATTACTGGTTTTTGTTTATATTATACGTCTATTTATTGCTAAATCGTCGAAGAAGAACAAAAAGACGTATTTGGATACGAAATATATTCCATGATACACAACGAAGAGAAGCTGGTGCACAAAGACTTATAAACGAAATGTGCTTAATGGAACCTAATAAATATTGCAATTATTTACGAGTGACACCAGAACAATTCAATTCTTTACTTGGTCTCGTTGGACCACATATAACCATATACATTATAACATAAGTCAATAACTTTATTTCGTTCACCCATACCACCAGCAACAAGACTTGCTTTGACATTACGGTAAGAAAATTTATTAATGATATATAAGGTGTAGTAAAAAGAAATCTATTATTTTTGCATTAAATTGAAGGCTTTATTTAGCATAGTTAGGATGATCCGATTTAGGTCAAATATGCACCGTTTTGTTCGATAACTTGTTGCCATTTTGAAGGTAATTTCATTATGCCTCTCTCATAGAAACCCTCGTCCCTATTGGCAAAAAACTGGGACAGTCGATTTTCACAAGCTTCTCTTGAGGCGAATTTTTCACCAGCAAAATCATTCGCCATAGACAGGAACAGGTGGTAATCACTTGGTGCCAGGTCCGGACTATGAGGTGGATGCATAAGAACCTCCCAACCAAGCTCCCGGAGCTTCTGGCGAGTCACTATCGATGTGTGTGGCCTGGCGTTGTCTTGATGGAACACAATTCCTCTCCTATTGGCCAAAGCTGGCCGCTTCTGGGCGATTGCTTCTTTCAGACGGTCCAATTGTTGACAGTACAGGTCCGAATTAAGAGTTTGGCCGTAGGGGAGCAGCTCATAGTAGATGATTCCCTGCCAATCCCACCAAACACACAGCAAAACCTTCCTGATCGTCAATCCTGGCTTGGCCACCGTTTGCGCCGGCTCATCGCGATTCGACCACGACCGTTTTCGCTTGACGTTGTCGTAAGTGACCCACTTTTCATCACCAGTAACCATTCGCTTCAGAAATGGGTCGATTTTGTTGCGATTCAGCAGCGATTCGCAGATGGAAATTCGGTCCATGAGGTTTTTTTGCGTTAACTCGTGTGGCACCCATACATCGAGCTTCTTTTTGTATCCAGCCTTATTTAAATGGTTCCAAACGGTTTTTTGTGCAATGTTTAGCTCCTGGGCAATCGAAACAGTGCTTACATGACGGTCGGACTCGACGATTTCCATTATTTTATCGACATTTTCGACAATTGGCCTTCCAGAGCGTGGTGCATCTTTGACATCAAAATTACCGGAACGGAATCGACGAAAACAAAATTGCGCGATATTGACTGTTACAGTATCAGGACCATAAACACTATTCACATTTTCAGCCGCCTGGCTTGCGTTTTCGCCTTTATCGAAGAAAAACTGTAAAATATGGCGTATTTTCTCTTTGTTGGTGTCCATCTTTGACACGCGCTCAAACAATACTGACTCAGGCAATCACAAAACTGAGAAGTTTTTTTAGTACGAAATCTTATCTTTCTAACGCCATTTGGCGTAACCCGATCGCACTTATACAACGCGAGATACAGATTACTAAAGCCATCTATTGGAAAAATAATAGATTTCTTTTTACTACACCTTATATTAATTATGTATTTTAACTTATATTTTATTTATATTATTTAATAAATTGCTATTGACAGCTACGAGGGTCGTTTGAAAAGTCCGTGCAAAGTCAGAGAGATGGCACTACTGGCGCGTATCAAGGTTAGATTTAGTTAGTAGCATCTCTTGGAGGAACACACACCAAGTTACAGCCAGATCGGTCTATTTGTTTGTGTTTGGCATTCATTTGAATCGAGGAAGTCGAGTGATTTTCACGATAACGCACCAGCTCACACCTCAGCAGTTGTGGTCGCAAAATTAATGGAATTAGGGTTCCAACTCGTCTCACATCCCCCCTACTCTCCAGACTTGGCTCCCTCGGACTACTATTTGTTCCCCAATATGAAGAAATGGCTGGCGGGAAAAAGATTTTATGGAAACGAGGACGTGATTGCAGAAACAAATGGCTATTTTTCAGACTTGGACAAATCCTATTATTCGGAAGGGATTCAACAAATTAGAGCAGCGTTGGACGAAGTGTATAAGCCTAAAAGGTGACTATGTTGAAAAATAAAAAAAGTTTACCCCAAAAAATTAAGTAGTTTTTATTTTTGCACGGACTTTTCAAACGACCCTCGTATCTTGCAAGCGGAGATAGCATGGTATCACTTAGTTATCAGTTTCGAATAGGCAAAAGTACAGTATCGAAAATAATATTAGAGACTACAACAGCAATTTGGAATATTTTACAACCAATTGTCCTGAAACAACCAACAGAAGATGACTGGAAGAGAATTGCTAAGAAATTTAATGATAAATGGAATTTCGTCAATTGTATTGGGGCAATAGACGGGAAACATATTCTTATTCAGGTAAATAAATAAATTTGTTTAAGGTAAATAAATGTATATTTTTAATTGTTAATAAAAATAAATATTTTAGGCATCTTCGCATTCTGGCTGTACATTTTACAATTATCATGCATCCCATAGTGTAATATTGATGGCTGCCTGTGACGCGAATTATTGTTTTACTCTTGTAGACCTTGGAGCAGAAGGACGCCAAAGCGATGGAGGAATATTTCAAAGAAGTGACATTGGTATTGCTTTTGAAAGCAATCTATTAAATGTACCTCCTGCTGAAAATATTTTAGAGAATTGTACGTTATCATTTGTGTTGGTTGGAGATGAAGCATTTGCCTTAAAAACATACATGATGCGGCCATTTCCTCGAAATTCTCTAACTTACGAAAAAAAAATCTTTACTTATCGATTAAGTCGTGCACGTCGTACCATTGAAAGCGCCTTTGGTATTTTAGCATCCCGATGGCGAATATTTCGTAAACCAATTAGCGTCTTTGGAGACTGTCGATAATATTATTAAAGCATCGCTTTGTCTTCATAATTTTATAATAAAGGATGAATTACAAAAATCCGTAAATAAACCACGGAATGTATTTACTAGAATGTTTGATGAAAGTAATGAATGTGAAGCTATGAGAGATATTACTTATATAGATACAAATGAACGCACATCACATAATGCTGTAACAATAAGAAATAAATTTGTTGATTATTTCATGAATGAAGGAGCGGTATTTTGGCAATATGAAGCTGTTCAAAATAATAATATGTAACCTAACATGATTTTATTTTTAAAAATATGTACGCATTAAAACGTTTTTTTACATAACAAATTTATGTGTGTTTATATATGTACTTGTATCTGTACGCAAAACAGGATATAACAAAAAAAATTATTTTGTATATTATTTGCATCTGTGCAAGACGTTTAGCTACAATACATATACTATATAATAAAATATATGTATTGATAATAAATAATATTGATAAACAAAATACATAACTGTGTAAATACAAAATTGTTATATCTGTACTTAAACAAACAATAAATTCTTTAATCATATAACTAAAACAAGAAATCCTTTCTTTTTTAACACTATTAATACTGTTTTTATTACTATCATTACTGTTAATATTGCTTGGTATTGTAAAACTACTTGTCGCAAAACTTATGGAATAACTGCATTATTTCTATTTCAGCTGATAATCTGTTTTTCATATCTAGCATCCGTAAAGAATCTGCAATACTGCGACAGAAGTGATCCACTGAGTCTGATGCAGCAGGTATTAGTGGTTTTAAAGCTGAAAGCGCATGTAATAATTCGTCTTCGCTAGTAGTAGAGCGTAGACGTTCTAACAAGATAGAAAATAACATGTAAAAAAGTTATTATTAATTTAAAAATTAAAATTCGTATTTATAAAAGCTATACTTGATGATTTGCTGGAGTTAAATCTTTCGGGAGAATTTAATGAAGAAGACCGAGAAGATGTAGTAGACGGCAAAAATTCAGGTGAAGGTGGTGTAAGTATAGGTGGAACCTGAACAGCATACGATGAAAGTGGACTGTCAACGTGAGAAGTATTCCATTGTGAAATATTAAAATTAGATGATGAAGCAAGCGGTTGTGATTTTCTAAGACATATATTCGACACATGCCTAAAATAAATTATAAAATATAATAAAAATAATTGCCTCATTTTTTTAATATTAATTTTTTAGCTTTAATTTTATTTTATATTAATCAAAATATGACATATTTACCTTCGTTGATCCATACTATCATCTAAAAATGACATTAGCTTATAATATTTATAGTTAGGACCGCCGCTGATGATCCACTAGGTAATTTCTTTTTCATATTACTTCGAATCTTCATGTATCTGTCACGTTGAACTTTCCAGCGTCTCTTTAATTCTTCGACTGGTACCTGGCCTATATGAAATTATAATAAACAAAAATTTTAACATACAAGTAAACACATTTTCTGAAAAAAAAATTATGAAATATAATTGAAATAAATGGAATATTAGTGCAAATTGTTCATAACTTTTATTCATACATTTTTATTATATTTTTTATATTTACCTTCAAAGATTTCAAAAATCTTTTGCCACATTTTATTAATGATTACTCGACTTCTGCTTTGGATTGATGATTTAATATCGTATAACGCAGGATGTTTTTGAACTTCGCCAATGAGTACTTTAGTAAATTCTTGAACATCTCCACTGATTTCAATATACACAGTGTGTATGTCTACATTCTCATCTTGTTCAGATACTTCATTCATAGATTCTTCGTCACTTTCCATATTTTTTACAGAATCACAGGTCTCTTTTGTTATCATGTTTATATATAATATACATACAATTTCATGAATATTAATTTTAATCAAATACTCATTCAAAAAATAAGTATTTATTTATATATTGAAAGAATTAATCTCTATATCTGCATGTAAATATCTATTGTGTAGCATATCAACGTTACATTGAAGAGTCTCCTATTGGAAAGAATTCTATGTCATTGATAGATTGCAAATTTTCGTCACACATAATGTATATCCACAAATCTTTGAATATATGAAAGAATATAATAACTTAGTAAAACTTATAATTGTGTAGAGGGATTTATTTTTGTATTAATATTTTAACTTAAACCAAAATAATTAGAGGTTATGAAATAGATTTTACACATTCTCAAAACATCAATTTATTACTAAAATTAAAAAGATACATTTATTTTATTCACATACTCACCAATTTCTTTCAGTAATAATATTTTTAAAAATAACAACTGTCTGTTACTAGAATTTCTTCAAGCCTCAACTATCTGCAGAAAGACGGAACCAGGAAAGCAGAATGCGGAACGATGCGGAAAGACAGAAGCAGACGAGCGGAAAATATCGCCTACTATCAGCGCGTGTTCTGATTGACTTCCGCTTTTCTGCTTTCCGCTTTTCCGCCTAGGTGTGAACCCGCCCTTAAGCTCGAACGACGCGGCGCGCCTGCTAGGCCATCCCCGCTTCTCGCGATTCGCGGGCCGTGCGTTCGGTAGGCTGTATCTTCGGCAATAGTAAGTTAAACGTTAATATCTCGTTAATTATTGTGAGCATTGCAAAATAGTACAGGACTTTTCGACTTAGTTTAATCCGCTCTATTTGCTCAGGACGAGTGGGACCGTACAAGTCAGCCATCCTATATATAAATTCATTAATTTGAAATGACCGCGTATGGCTCTGGCATACCAGTGTAATGTTTGTCGCGCGCGACACGTGATATCCAATGAGAGTATACCTTTAAAATAAAAACATTGATAAAGCTGTACACTCATTGGATATTGCGTGTCGCGCGCCACAAACATCGCGTTCACATTCGTGCGCTCGGTGGGTATCTTCGGCAATAGTAGGTCGGGCAGACTCGCATATTCGGCTATCTTTAAACGGCTATCTTTAAAATAATTAATATCTCATTAATTATTGTGAGCATTGCAAAATAGTACAGGATTTTTCGACTTAATTTAGTCTACTTGATCGGGATGAGTGGGGCCATACAATCCAGCCTGTATACGTAGAGGAAAGCCCTCTATTATGAGATAGGCGCCTAATATGAGATAGCGACGTTTCTGCTAAACTAATAAACGCTATATATTGATTCCACCATGAATTTATTGCTCTTGGATTGAAAACTATTTAGTAGAAAATTTATTATTAGATCATGCCATAGTCAGTGTAAAAAAAGATTTTAGAATTTGGATATCTTTAAGTTTCATTGCAATGAGCCTTTAAATTTTGTTTATTATTAAATAAATAAATATTTAGTAATAAATTCTTCATGTAGTGATAGAGTAAAATCATACTAATAGAAAAATATGGAATATGTTGAATTGTTTAATTACAAAAGTTAAATTTGATGATCGTAGAACCATAAGGCGTGGAAATCGTAATATCGAGATACTCAAGGTATTTCTAATATGAAATAACCTATGCTCCTATGTATAGTAAAAATCGTGAAAATCGAGTGCCTATTTCAGCGATGCTTGATTCCACACTACCTGAAAATGAGTTCTGAGTATAATCTATCGCATGCTCATTTTTCACGCACTGGTTGTGCTTGTTTGCATTTTAGAAACATGAAATAAAGTTTTTTTAATTGCAATAACTGATATACTTTGCGTTTTACTATCAATTTCTCGGGGCATCTCATATTAGAAGCACAATTTTTTGACTTTGTTGGATTTTTTACGTTTCTTTAATTAAAAAACAATGGAATTTGAATTAAATTTTATATAACGTTATCTTAAAGCTTATTAAATTCCTTTCAAATATTATTTTTTTAAATTCTGCCCATAGACTTCTAGCACTTATCCAAAATGAACTCGATATCTCATAATAGGGGCCTTTCCTCTACTTTATTTGGAAAAATGGATCCGTCAAGTATGTAAGTAAATGTTTTTGAATTGTTATTATAGTTTATTTATGACCAAAAAAATACATACGAATGTTTAATTTATGTACTTTTTAGATTAATACGGATTTATTTGTTGTAGAAGTTTAATGCATAAAAGTGCATAAAGGGTACATATAAGTACAGTTCAGAACTGTTCAGGAACACGAATCATCACATGTATGATTACCGCAAGAGCTTGAGTATTTTTAAAAGATTATTCGGCCGGGACAAGATTAGATTAGCGGCATCCAATCACATATATACAGTAGCGCAACTCTCGATTTTATGTTGGCCAAAATGGAGTGCGCATGCGTGAAATAAGCAGTTGCTTCGTCTCATTTCCTTCCTTTTTTATTGTTTTCTCTCTTTCTCTCTCTATTTAAATAAACGTTTCCACTTAAATATTTGTCTTTCAAGCATACATGGTTCAGAATAGAAATTTAGAGGAAAGTATTACGTGTATTGTCCATTTGGTGAAATGTGTGAGAAATCTCGAGAGATTGGTCTAATTTTTGTGAAAAAGTGATAAAGTGAAAAAGTGAACAAAAAGTAACATAGAAAATCGAGCAAAAAGGATTTCTTTTTATTTATTGTATTTTAAATTTATTTTTTGGACATAAATGTATATAAATTTCTTTTATATCTCTCAGCTTTCTCATAACATTTTCATAGATATATAATTACATAATATTTCTTTATACAAATATACATTTTTAAGTTAATTTAATATTTTTCCTAATATTTTTCTATATTTTCTCTTTATTTTTCAATATGTTTATAATTTATTTTTATTAATCTTTATTAAGTTCAAATTATTTCATTGTAATAGTAGGTTTATTCGTTTGTATACGTCGTATGCTCTGAATGCTCCTATAACAGCTCTTACTCAATCCAAGGCATTTGTTGGAGTGCGACGCGAATAAATCTAAGTAAGTTTTGACAGAGCGAAAAAAGGATGAAAAGAGAAAGAAGTTTAGGTGGTAACCATGGCAACGCTAGATAACTTGCTTATTTCACGCATGTGTGCTCCATTTTGACCAACACTAACATCAAAGATACCGATAGGGAGTTGCGCTACTGTATGTACTGTGACCCAACTGTACTTGAAATCGCGCGTGTACAATGAGGAGCAAAAATGAGTTTGTACCTCAGTGTAATACATACATATTTTGGTGTAGATGAGTGCGCCGCCAATATGTATGTATTACACGAAGTACAAACTCATTTTTGTTCCTCATTGTACTATGTATTGTGCATTTCGGCCATTTTGACGCATCAGTTCTGGGTAGCGATCATGTAACTTTTTCTCTGGGGTGGAAACGTGAAAAGTAAAAATTCTTTATATGTATGTGTGTATATGTACAAACATACATATATAACAATTTTGACTTTTCACATTTCCGCTCTAGCGAAAAAGTTATATGATTGCTCTCCTGAAATCAATTGCGGTACTTTATAGGTCTAGCGACTTTACTTAGATTTACATAACCGAACGCTTATTCAGAATGATTTAAAAAATTCACCAACATATTTTCAACTTTCTAGAATAAATATTAAAACTTCATTTTGGAAAATAATAAAATATATTTAGTATAATTTATAAATTACCGAAAGACTTATAAGTTAGGAAAAAATGGCAAGTTGGAATGGCAAATGGATTCACGAAACGTTGGCATTTCAAGAATGGATTTGGACACGGAGGAAACCCGCGAAATGCATAATCTTTATATAGAAAGCACCCGTAGAAACCTCAAGAATATTATTAATATATTATTATATATATTTATTAATGATATTACATAATAAATTCTCTCTTATATATGTTACGTCCAAACCCTTAAAATTAGGTCAATGAGACAAGGAGAGAGGGTGTGAAAGGATGGCTAGACTCAATCTCACAGGTATACATGGAGAGGCGAACACCTGTGAATCCGCATTTTTTCGGTCCCGGAATGTGGGTCAACGAAAGGACGCTATGACACCTGTTCCGAGGGACAGTGCGAACGTCAGTCCTACTTTATGGGTCAAGGAACTTAATCCTTTTGACCCGGGACCTCGTGCGATCTCAAGAATTAGAAGGAAGTGATGTGAAGGGTAACAAAAAAAGGTGGAAGCTAGCGATTTTTAATTAGCTTACATTTATTTGAATTGAGCTTATAGACATTATGTAAAAATAAATAAAAATATTATTATTTAATAGATGTGTTCGCAAGGTGTGCGTGTGCGTGCGCGTGTACGTGCGCGTGTGTGTGTGTGTGTGTGTGTGTAAGTGTGAGGAGAGATAGGAGAAAAGGAGACTAGGGGTTACTGGAGGGGATTGGAGGCGAGAAAGGTGGTGCAGGAGCACATTGGGACGAGGTACTTATATTGGACTATATAAGGAGTGGGAATATAGACTGTCACCAGTCTATCTCTCTCATTGGTAGGAGAGGAGTAAAGACGGAAAAGCTGATCTCTGTCGATCGGCGCGGGATCTGGTTGGAATGGACGAGCGGAAGCGGGTTTAGCGGAGGAGGGGGAGGGAATCGCTCTTCGAGGAAAGGAGGGAGAGGAATTCGGTCCTCGAGAAGAAGAAGGGGAGGGAATCGCTCCTCGAGGGGAGGAGGAGAATAATTCAGGATTTCCTTGATAATGGGATCAAGTACAGGAGGGGAGCTTAGCTCCGATCGGTCGCTGACCGGTAAGTATGAAATCTCCAAATAGTCGTCGGTCGGTTCGCTTTGAGGTGATCGGCCTCGCCTATTGCCCCGGACGTAAGGGGCAGGGTTCGCCCCTGAGACCTTTTAGCGTTACGGACACGCACTATAATCGAAGGGTAAAAATAATTATATGCTTGAGTACACGTGTATATATATATATATATATACCGTTCGGTCCTTCTTTTTAGATCCGTCAGACCGTTATCAACGGGCTCCATTCGAATCTCATAGCCGCCGCCTGTAGTCGCGACGTGGAGCCTTTCTTTCGAAAGAAAAGAATTGTAACATCTATAGGACGTAACACATATTTATAATATTTCTTTTCTTCTCCATTGTATACAACAAAATATACTTGTTTAATACAAAATTTTTTTTGATAATTTTATTATTTGCAATCTAACAAAACAGTAATTTTAAATTTATTGTTAATTTAATATTTTTGTTATAATATAAAATATCATTTACATTGAATTTTATTTCATATTTGTTATATTTCCGTATTTATTATTAAAATTTTTAAATTATTATCTTTAATTTTACAATGTTTTCTACAATGTTTTTTACAATAAACATATAAACCATTGCAATATTTATACTGATCACAAAGATGATGCTTATGAAAAAAATGTGTTATGCAGAGAGACTTTCTGCACCATGCGCAAGTAATTACAGTTATTTCACCACAAATATCGCATGTTGGTTTCGAATGTTTTTTAAAGCAAAAATCGATCGGTATTTCAAATACTGGCCTATGTTCCAAATAGCCAAACGTATTTTAAAAAATTAATAAATCTTGGCGATGAAAACTGATTGTGCGTTAATAACTGTAATTTTAAAATAGCTTTCTAGAATGAAGTTTTACATCAAGATCTAAAAGCATGACATCTGAAAAATGCTTGATGAAATTCTTCCACAAACGGAATCCAAAAACATCTAATTGTATTTTTCTTGTTATTCTAGCCGGTATAGTTCATAGAACAATATCTTTTGCAGAATCTCGTCTATTTCTTTGAATTATATCCGGAAAATGACCAGTCCATAAATCTAACAGTAAAATTGAATTTGATCCAACATTTAAAAAATATACTTCCCTTACTCAAGTTTCAAAATGATTAGATGTTAGTTTACCAGATTTTGACGCCATAATAAAAATATTATTTGCGGTAAACATCGTTTCTTGTACCCTAGGACTTAATGTCACTAGGTTCTTTTAACACTATAAGAAGTGGAGATAATAATCTATCATTGGCTGAAATAACAGGTTGTATTGTATAACTGTGCGTAATCGCAGATATTGACTGTGCTACACTCTCTACTTTTTTTATACCTTTCTCTGTCAATGTACGACTAGCATGTAATCATGCACAAGCATGGTATCAACACATACGTAACGATAGTACGTGTGAAACTTTCACTGTTGCATACAGCAGTACTACACGTAGCAACTGGTAGTAATCAATTATATTTACTACGTAGTCAGTTACAATAATAAGACGCAATGTCTTATATTATAATAATAGATTATTATAATCTATTATAATAATAGATTATTCATGTCAACAACATACGCAAACAATGCGTCAGTACGAGTTTGGCTATTAAATAACGAGACTGCTTATGAAAAAGAGTTTTATTTTAAAAATTATTCTACAATTGAATGCTCCCCTTCGTTTTTTCCATTGGTCAAAGTAATGCTGGAAGTCTTCTTTTGTAAGAGCATTTAGGAGCTCCGCCGATTTTCGCTTCACCTTTTCCATCGACTCGAACCGGGTTCCTTTTAAGGCAGACTTGATCTTCGGAAACAGGAAAAAGTCACAGGGTGCTAAATCAGGCGAGTACGGCGCGTGTTCGA
>NW_017305672.1:2080870-2085509 GCF_001594115.1 Trachymyrmex septentrionalis
ATTTCATTGATTTTGGTCACTGTTTGCGGAGTTGAAACAGAGACAGGTCGACCTGGACGTTGGTCATCTTCGGTGCTCTCTCGGCCTTCAGAAAACCGTTTATACCATTCGAAAACACGCGCACGAGATAGAGAATTCTCACCATAGGCCTCTTTCAACAACTTATAGCACTCAGTCGGAGTTTTTTTTAATTTAACGAGAAATTTCACATTGATCCGTTGCTCGTGTTTTTCGTCACACATTGTTATC
This sequence comes from Trachymyrmex septentrionalis, assembly GCF_001594115.1. Classification (NCBI taxonomy): domain Eukaryota; kingdom Metazoa; phylum Arthropoda; class Insecta; order Hymenoptera; family Formicidae; genus Trachymyrmex; species Trachymyrmex septentrionalis. Next base: position 2,081,120 of record NW_017305672.1, read on the forward strand.
GGCACGAGAAAAAAACAAGTTCGTTTCTAACCTCTATAGAAAAAATACTACTACTGCGACAAAAACGTGTTTTCGTACTGAAATAGTAGACACTTCCAGCTATCCAAAGCTGCATTCGTTTCCCACCCTACCCCTCTAGGACGCCTTCTGCGCGCGCAGTCTCGTTATTTAATAGCCAGACCTCGTATATACATAGCTTTTCTACTCACAAGTCGATCAAAATTTAGGTGACAAAATTCCATTACGTTATGGCACACGAGATATGGGCCCCTTTGTGGTATATGTATATTCCAACAATAGGGAGAGTACCAATACATTCTATGCTTATTAGTAAAATTATTGCCAAATAGCCGGCATTCCGGACAGTCTAGAAAAAAGATCGGTAGAAGAAAAATTTTAGTTGTAGTCAAAACAACCTCCGCGAAACACGATTTTTCCTAAGCAAAATCTTTGTGCCTTCATTCCAGCTTTCAACATTCTCAGAATCGGCTCTATACAGGACATTCCACAGCAACTTGACTTAGAGACACTTAAAGAGTGCATTGAATCGGCAAAAGCTAAAGTCCTTGATGTTCAGAGACTCAACCGCAGAAACGTGAAGGAAAGCAAAGTGGAATATATTCCGTTCAGGACAATATGTATAAGGTTTGCAGGACAATTACTGCCGCAAGAGATCTTCATATATAAAATTAGACATGACGTCCGTCTCTTCATTTCTAGGCCGAGAATGTGCAATCTTTGTTATAAAGTGGGACACGTTAGTGTCATGCAAGGGCACCCCAATGTCTGCATTGCATGCAAAATAAGCATGATTTGTGCCGTATTCGTGAGGAAATCTCTGAATGTATTAATGTATTGTCATGACAATCACTGGGCTAATGATTATGACTGTCCTATCATTAGTAAGCAGCGTGCTATTATCAGCATGGCAACCCTTGAAAATATTTCCATTGCCGATGTCAGGAATACTGTCAATGGCAAATCTTCACTTTCTTCCACTCCTCTCTTTCGTCTTATTGTAGTAACTATCTTAATCTTTCTAGCGGCAAGGGAAACACAAATTTGAAAACTTCAACAGATTTGATTTTCTAGATGGGGAAGAGTCTGAAGAAGAATGTTTGACTTATGCGAATGTATTAAAATCTTGCTCTCGTTCTTCTTCACAGAGATTAAAAAATAATACCCAGAGGGATAAACTACTTCGTCATGCATTCCGACCAAAAGTAACCCAACCTGTCAGGACCTAATACAACTCAGAAGCCCACCGCAGTAATTTAAACGAGGTTAACGGTAGAACACTTTGCACATCTGGCAACGGAGTAGCTTTCCAAAACAATCTACCTGCACGGGCGGACTTCTATGGGACAGGCATAGATAGTGACAGCGGCATTGGTGTCACAGAATTGATTCTTCTGGTCTTAGAAATTTTCACTCATTTTCAAAACAGTAATTTTACTGAAGCTTTCAGTGCTGTTGTTAAATTCATCAAAAGATTGAGATATATTCTTCGTCCCTCTTATCCTCCACGCTTCCCTTCTTACGAAGGAGAAAAAAACGCCCCACTCTCCCCAAAGATCTTTCCAACAATTACCATGCTTATTATAAATCCCTAGAATAATACTCATGAATCTACTTCTGAAACGGATTACAGTAATAGTTTTCGGAACTAACTTAAATAACTCTCAAAAATACTGCACTTTACCTGTCGCACTTCCACAAGAGTGTTCAGTTCCTTTCTTAAAGTTAGGCATTTATCCCGTCCCAGTGGCAGCACCCTCGCCACTAGGATATAAATGTTCAAACTTGCGAAAAATCATTTCTAGTAAGGGCTCTAATAAACAAATAAAAATATTTCAGTGGAACTCTCTAGGAATTCGGCATAATTTCCCTCACTATTTTCTGCAGTAAAGGACTATGACATTTTTGGTATACAGGAGACTCTTCTTAAGCAGCACAATCCCTTTAAAGTTAAAGGCCTTAAAATAATTAGAAAGGATATCGTTCAGACAGGAGATAGAGGTGTTTGTATCCTCATTCGGAATAACATAAATTATGAAGTTCTCGAATTTAAAAATACCATCCATCCATCCGTAGAATTCCTAGTGATTAAAATTTTCTACTCTAACACGGAATCTGTGGTTGTGGTTAATATTTATATACATCAAAAACTCCTGTCGTTTTCTATAATTCTCTAAATGAATTGTGGCACTACAAGAATTTTATTATTTTAAGTGACTTCAGTACTCACTATACAGCTTGGGGAAGCAAGCAGCAATTAACAGCGGGCAGGAGACTCCTTCAGATCATGACCTCCCCATTCTCAATGAGAAAATATCTACTCTCCTACGATCCTCCTCTAACATGGTCTCGGTTATCGACTTGGCTTTGACGTCTCCGCGGTTAACACCGCTGTGTAACGCTTTATTTCATCAAGTTACAGCGATTACAATACAAGGTAATCAAGAAGATAATAGGATATCGTATTTTAATTCTAATAAACATCATGCTCGCTGAAGCTAAAGAATTTAATTTAAACATCAGATTTAATCTCATTGCCTCTAAGTTTATATATAAAACTATGGCAAATAAGTTCAGTATTGCATATAACTCTTTAGAAGAAATGGAAATTATTGCCATCAGAAAAAAACCACCAAGTTGAAGCCGTAAAGGATTTCAGACTCTTCAAATATTATGTTACTAGTCGGCATGAAAAGCGCATCGTTCACAGATCCACATATCCGCCAACATATTAGGCGTAGTAAAAAGAAATCTATTATTATTCCAATAAATGGCTTCAGTAATCTGTATCTCGCGTTGTATAAATGCGATCGGGTTACGCCAAATGGTGTTAGAAAGATAAGATTTCGTACTAAAAAAAACTTCTCAGTTTTGTGATTGCTTGAGTCAGTATTGTTTGAGCGCGTGTCAAAGATGGACACCAACAAAGAGAAAATACGCCTTCTATTTTACAGTTTTTCTTTGATAAAGGCGAAAACGCAAGCCAGGCGGCTGAAAATGTGAATAGTGTTTATGGTCCTGATACTGTAACAGTCAATATCGCGCAATTTTGGTTTCGTCGATTCCATTCCGGTAATTTTGATGTCAAAGATGCACCACGCTCTGGAAGGCCAATTGTCGAAAATGTCGATAAAATAATGGAAATCGTCGAGTCCGACCGTCATGTAAGCACTGTTTCGATTGCCCAGGAGCTAAACATTGCACAAAAAACCGTTTGGAACCATTTAAATAAGGCTGGATACAAAAAGAAGCTCGATGTATGGGTGCCACACGAGTTAACGCAAAAAAACCTCATGGACCGAATTTCCATCTGCGAATCGCTGCTGAATCGCAACAAAATCGACCCATTTCTGAAGCGAATGGTTACTGGTGATGAAAAGTGGGCCTACGTCAAGCGAAAACGGTCGTGGTCGAATCGCGATGAGCCGGCGCAAACGGTGGCCAAGCCAGGATTGACGATCAGGAAGGTTTTGCTGTGTGTTTGGTGGGATTGGCAGGGAATCATCTACTATGAGCTGCTTCCCTACGGCCAAACTCTTAATTCGGACCTGTACTGTCAACAATTGGACCGTCTGAAAGAAGCAATCGCCCAGAAGCGGCCAGCTTTGGCCAATAGGAGAGGAATTGTGTTCCATCAAGACAACGCCAGGCCACACACATCGATAGTGACTCGCCAGAAGCTCCGGGAGCTTGGTTGGGAGGTTCTTATGCATCCACCTTATAGTCCGGACCTGGCACCAAGTGATTACCACCTGTTCCTGTCTATGGCGAATGATTTTGCTGGTGAAAAATTCGCCTCAAGAGAAGCTTGTGAAAATCGACTGTCCCAGTTTTTTGCCAATAGGGACGAGGGTTTCTATGAGAGAGGCATAATGAAATTACCTTCAAAATGGCAACAAGTTATCGAACAAAACGGTGCATATTTGACCTAAATCGGATCATTCCAATTATGCTAAATAAAGCCTTCAATTTAATGCAAAAATAATAGATTTCTTTTTATTACACCTTATAGTACGTAGGCTGCTCGAAAAGTTTCTACAAACAATATGAAAAAAAACATGTAAAATTCGTTAAATGACTTTATTATTTTTTGAAGTATTCGCCTTTAAGATCGATACATTTTTGCATACGCTTGAATCAATTTTCGAAGCATTTTTTCCACTCTAACGTTGTAACCTCAGAAATCAGTGTACGAAATGTTTCAACAGCTGCTTCAGGCGACTCAAATCGCTCACCACGCATCTTATTTTTAATGTTTGGGAACAAAAAAAAGTCATTAGGTGATAAATCAGGTGAATACGGACAATGAGTCATCAATTCGACATTATTACTGGATAAAAAATCAACGGTTTGACGTGCTGTGTGACAGCTG
>NW_017305672.1:2086348-2086800 GCF_001594115.1 Trachymyrmex septentrionalis
GCGCCACTGGAAGTACTAGATTGCAGAAACTTTTCCAGCAGCCTACGTAATACTTACCATAAAGTACTTACACAAAAAAAGTTTAGATTAATTTTGTTATTATACGCTTTTCAAATTTTAGTATTGTAATAAAAAAATAATAACAAATAAAATAAATAAACTATAAAAATGTATTTAATAAAAATAGAATGCTTGAAATACAACTTTTGCATGTACGAGGTCTGTTCAAAAAGTATCGCGAATTTTCGAATTTCCGCGGGTTACGTATATTCAATTTTCGATTTTTTGTGGCGTTATGTTGGTACTCATGTCTCTCACTTATGCTGACAAGTTCGGCCATTTTGAATGTTCAGTTAATTTTTGACAACTGCTTTGCTTGCATGTGTTTTGGCTTGTCTTCGATTTTTGCCTATTCCAAAAAATGGATCAAAGAATCTGTATCAAATTTTGTG
>NW_017305672.1:2087621-2098122 GCF_001594115.1 Trachymyrmex septentrionalis
CACAAGTGTATAATATCTGATGGGGATTACTTTGAAGGGGACAAAATAGATATTCATGAATAAATAAATAATTTTTGAAAAAACACAAAATTCGCGATACTTTTTGAACAGACCTCGTATATAGTTTATTATTTGAAATATTAATATTAGCACATTTGTAAAAATAGATGTAATATAACTTTAATGTTAATACTTTTAAGCGAAATAAACATCACACACATGTAAGATTGCAGAGATGAATATTTCTGATCTACAGTTTGTAAATGTAGCACGATTGTACGAACCAAATATCGATTTATCATCTGCAGCCTTGGAAAGTGGGCGTATGCACCCTCTGAAAAGTAGACCTTGCTATTTACATCCACTTTTTCAGAGGGCAGTAGTGTGCGGCAGCACTTTGTGATTACAGGTTTTGGACATGCACGTCATGTCTTCTTTTAAATTTCTTTCTAGTACCGGAATTGATTAAAAAAATATTGCGTTTAAATAGTCGAAGTGCACATAAATACACGATTTCAAGCATGATGATTGGTAGTTCATTTTACTTATATATCCTTTCGTGCACTTTTATGCACTAAACTTCTACAACAAATAAACCCATATTAAACTAAATTTATATATTTTTTTCATCCTAAATAAACTAATTACAATGAAAAAAATTTGTTTACATATTTGACAGCTTTATTGTATTAAATAAAGTATGTATAGTATGTTCAAATGCATAAATTTGAAATGATCGCGTTTGCGTCAAAATGAATGCGAGTTTGCGGTACTTTAGAAATCTAGTGACTTTAGGATTGCGCAGAGACTTTCTAATCAGAGTCTGGCCATCTAACCATTATTTTTTGAAATTGTGCGAGAGAGAAAAATTGTGCTATTCTCATTTTATCTTATAGTGGCGCTATAAGCAGCTCATGTATGAAGTCATTAGATCTATAAAGTACCGCAAACTCGTATTCATTTTGACGCATAAGGCGACCACACACACACACACATTTCAAATTAATTTTTTTGTATATACGGGCTCGTATTCAGAACGCGCTTACAACGATGTTAGCGCGCTAATATGCTATAATTTACGTTATGCATATTATAGAATTTTAGAGATAAAAACGCGTTTTTATCAAGAAAAGCGTGTTCTGAATATGAATCACGTACTTTATTTGGGAAAATGAATCCGTCAAGTATGTAAATCAATGTTTTTGAATTGTAATTAGTTCATTTATAACCAAAAGAATATGTATAAATGTTTAATTTATGTGTTTTTTTAATTTAATACGGATTTATTTGCTGCAGAAGTATAATACATAAAAGTGCACTAAGGGCACATGTAAGTATAATTCAGAACTATTCAGGAATATGAATGTACATATTACATGTATGATCACCATAACTCAAATGTATTCAATGTGTACTTGGAATTGTGTATTATGTGCACTTTGGCTATTTTGACGCGTCAATTCTATAATCAATTGCGGTACTTTATAGATCTAGTGACTTTACTCATGTGTTACATAGTGTTCCTATAAGAGTTAGAATAGAAAAAAACTTGAGACTATAGACGATATACAGAAAATATGAGTGCATTCAGTATTATAACCGCTCACTGAACACTCAGTAAGCTCTTATATTTGTTTGGTCTATATTTTTAGTTCTAACGGAATACATTAGATGCAAGAGCTTACTAAGTGCTCAGTGAGCGGTTGTAGTACTGAATGCATCCTATGACACGATAAACATATGTAGATGAGTTCAATTAAATGAGCATGATATGGTTAGAAGTAACATTCTTTAACAAACCTCGTGTAAATATTATACTGTCAGCGCTAGATAATGTCGAAAACATGAAGAATGTCATCAAATACGTGATTTTCTGCAACTTACTTGTAACTCGCGTTACAAATGCTTCGAAGCATTTGATTAACCAATCGGAAAAAAGAAGTTTTCTTATTGATATTTTATTAATTTTATCACAACCAAAAAATGTTTTGGAGCATTTGTAACGGCAACGCGATCGCATCCTTAATATAGAAACACTACTCATGTATATAAAGCCTATAAAGAGTTTGTTGAAAGCGAGCACAACTTCTGATTGGTTCTCTACTTTGGTCCAGTCGGTATTTTTTGGATAGCTTCGTACTATAGAAAACTAGTACAAAGAAAAGAAAGAGATAGATAGCTACAAGTAGATGAATAAAACCTATCAAAGAGATTAGAAATTGTTCCGAGATCGACAAAGAAAAAATTAACAAATTGCAATTGCACAATTCGGCCAATTAATCAACTCGATTGATTTATTCAGTATTGTCATCACGTATTGCTTGTCACATATTCTAACTTTTTGCGCACGCGTTTATAAGACTTATTTTTTTTTATTTGCCATTTTTGGTTCACATTCGCCAAACTCTGATTATAGGATCTCCATGTATGAATTGCAGCTCTGTAGAGATGCTCTATAAACTTTATAATTCTTGACATTCTAGGCTTTAAACACAATAGACACAAGTAATAGGCACAGGGAACAGAAAAGCTGTCCAATCAGAGCTCTGGGATATAATATCGAACTTACACATCAGAGCTCTGATTGGACGGCTCATTATTTCCTGCTGCCTTTGTCTATTGCCTATGCCTATTGTGTTCAAGTTTAACACATTCAGGCGGTTCAGACAATTAGCTGGCAATTAAAATTTAAAAAATGTAAAAATTTAGTAGTGTCTAATTCTAAATATTAAGACAGCAAGTCCATGGCTATGCATCATGCATTTAAAATAAAAATATAATGTATTTTCATTGGAAGGATCCCATTTGTCTACAATCTTGAACGTACAACCAATCACAGAAAGATTGCGACACTTTTTTTTTGATGGGTTTTGGAATGTAGCTTGCTCACCGATTGGTTTTTATTTATAGATCCATGAGTGAGAACCAATCACTTTAAGAGCAAACTACGTTCCAAAACCCATCGAAGAAAAAGTGTTGCAACCTTTCTGTAACCAACTGTACACACTACAGTATAACTAGTAAGGACATTCGTGTCGGCACCTTTGGTCTCCGTGTCGCCAGCACGTGAACATCCGCCAAGTTGACACTAAAAAATCCAGTAGCGGGATTTTTTAAACGTTTTATCAATGATTGTCGCTATCGTTAACTAGCAAGCAGGACTATCCTAGAAGAAAGCGCGGTACTCATTGGCTATCGCTAGTTAACAATTTCGACAATTGTCGATAAAATTTAGAGAATCCTGTAGGGCCGAATAGAGAAAGTAATGCCTTAGAGTATATTCACACAAATTTGCATAAAACATATGCATAAAACAAATTATCCAATCACATTTTACGTGCGCTTTACAGGAGAAAGGCGATTGGATAATTTTTTTATACATACGTTTATGCGGCTATGCAAGTTGTGTGGATATACCCTTAGTCCAAATCTACAATAGATATTTTAAGCCGTAAGAAATTGACCAATTATAATCGAATGCGAGGAGAATAATTGATTGTGATTCGTTCATTCCTTAAGGCTTAAAAATCTATTGTTAATCTGGGGTTATATGTAATAATGTAATCATATTACTACCGCATTGGTTAATACTGCTCGCAACATAACTTTTTTTTGTTTTATCCATATTTAAAACAGCTCTCACAAACTGTCTTTTTCTCTGTATACAATACATATGGGGTGCATGTGATCATAGGTTCATTCTTTTTATCTGAACTTTTGCACCGGTTCATCTTTTTTTCTTTTCTTTTCAGGAGGAAACAAAAAGAAGAAAGATGCACTGGTGCAAAAATTCAGCCAAAAAGAACAGGCTTAATGCATCATGCGTGAAACAGAACCAACAGAACGTAGCTATGTATGTACAGCCGGTTACAGAAAGGTTGCAACACTTTTTTTTCGATAGATTTCAGAACGCAGTTTGCTCACCGAGTAATTGGTTCTTATTCATAGATCAACAAATAAGAACCAATCGTTCAGTGAGTAGGCTATATCTCATCGAAAAAAAAGTGTTGCTACCTTTTAGTTCATGACTGTACCGCAACCTGCCTGACCACTTATATCAGCTGGTACCTAGTAATTTTTTAATGCTTTATTATTAAGAATATTTTATTTTTAAAATAGCTAATTAGCGATACATGTGTGCAACATGCAATGTGTATAATCGGAGTTTTCCCATTTTCATTATGCATTTAAATGGAATGGATGAAGAATGTCGAATCAATCACAAACCGGAGAGAAGGTGGCCAAACCGTCAAACTCTGATCAGAAGGTCGATTGTATCTTCAAATGAGGTGAAAATTATAAAAGTGAGCAAAGAGTATACACAAGAGTATACACACTCACTAGAGTATACACAATTTAATTGATCAATGCCTAGTAACCTTTGCTTACTTTTGTAATTTTCATCTCCTTTCAAAATCCACAATCGAATCCTAGAGAATCGCGAGCCTTCCATTCTTGGCTACATTCGGAAATATCATCTGGGTGCCCTCGTGTATCATCTTATCTTTGTTTAACATTGGATGAATAAGAAAGATAAAATGATACAGAGGCAATCGGTAATATTTCCGAACGCATTGAGGTCTGTTTTTGTAGTTGAACTAGTGTACACTTTTGAAACTTAAAGTGAGATAGTTATACGTTTTGTGAAGATACATCCATAGTTTGATATTTGTCGAAAGCGAGAAAGAGAATTCTAGAACAGTCTAGTGCAGAAACAGAAGACAGATCATTGGTCTCACTATTCTTTAGTTACGGATAAATGAGTGAAATAGAACTCGTATTGGGAAACGAGAATAGTATTTCCAGCGATGTTTTTCTCATGCATTAATTTATAGCAAGTAATATCCAATTTTCTTTCCGTTTAAAGTGCTTGTAACAAAATGGCATCACTTGCTCGCGTTGGTATCATCAACCTCGGATACAATAACCTTGCTAGGCAATTATGTAAGGTTAGTGTTGATAGTGTTAACAGTTTTTATTTTTGACATCTAAATACATTTTAGGAAACGAACATATTGGTAATTAATCATTAATATAAAATTCATAAAAATCATTGTATTTCTTTAAACTTTGAAACTGTAAAGAAAGTAAATACTTGAAGAAAGGAGCATTAAGTCTATACTGGTTCTCACGTAAAATAATCAAGTCATGTAAAATAATCTTTCTGTGATTCGCCGAATTTAAACTTGGTATATTTATAGAGTCGATAAAAGTAATAGACACATATTTTTTTATATCAATAATCGTACAGATTGAAAAGTGCAAATTGCTTCTTATAGTGATAAGCACGAATACTTGTGTGCCTTGTATTTTGTCTTAGCTCTATATTAGAGCTAATTCTGAATTTTGGAGATAATAAGAGGTTTTTATGTTTTCTAAAAGTAAATCCAATGCCAAAATTATAGAATTTGAAATAGCGGATTCAATATAGTGACCTGTTAAATATAAATTATAGTATTATTGTTTGTTTTATCTTTCGGGAGCTGCTCAGGATTGCTTCAAACAATCCTAGGGTACTTGAAATATTTTTTTTCAACAAGGAAAATCTAAAAAAGAGATTTGTTGTTTTTATGTTACTTTTCACTTGTGTCAATTTTTTAATTTTTATGTTATATACTCTGCAGAAATGATATTCAAAGAAAAATTCTTGTATACACAAAGATTTTGTAGGCCAAGCACAGTTTACGATTGCTTTATTGGTACATAATGCGCAGATAGCTTCTCAATTTTTGAAACAATACTCTACTGGATTATCAAAATTAAGTGATTTCTGTTGTAAGTATCCATTTTTGTACCACAAATAAATTTATAAACTGTAGAAACAATAACTGATTATTGAGTTATCCTCTCTATAGTTTATAAATTTACTTAAATATTCGTGGTACAAAATTGGATACTTACAAAACGAATTACTTGATTTTGATACTACAGCTAAGAATTCATTCATAGGTATTTTAGTAGATTTCGAAATAGAAAGCCATCTTATTTTTATGCTGTTTAACGCTAACAGTTGGTACATTGAAAATAATCACATCAAAAGAAACTAATTTATGTTGCGGTTCTATTTCTATGCCATTCAATTTTTTAACTAATTAAAAGCTATCCTCAATGTGGCTAAAATGCATCGAGAAATTTTAAAATACTTTAATGCTTATCACGAAAGATTAAAGTTTACTATGGAAGTTGGCGATGATGAATTAGTTTCCCGAATGTTAGATCATTGATTGATAATGAAAATATCGACCTGTATAAAAATCGATTTGTATAAAAAATTGACTTGTATAAAAACCGACGAATTTGGGACGGTATCTAAATTTTAATTCCATTCAATTAAACACAAGAAAGGTATTATTTTATGTTTTTTTTTACATAATTCTGTTTTATATCAGATCTACATTTTCACGAAAAAGATTTGGAAGTGATGATGAATACTCTGCTGAATAATGACTATCCATTGGAATATTTTACACGATCAACAAGCGCGTCAAATATTATCAAAGAGAGTTTATGGATGGTAAAGTAAAAGTATGTAATATGGACACAAAAGCAAAAAAGTTTTTTACTATCCCCTTCAGTCAAAATATTTCAGAGAAATAGCTTATAATAGAACTCTTTGTAAAAAATATAAATTAAATTTGATCTTTAAACCGATATATTCATTTAAAGATTTAATTAAAATCAGTAAAGACAATATAGATTCTTTCAATAACAAGAATAAGATAATATTCTTCGAATATATAAAGAGTGTTGAGAGTAGCATATAGAGAATGCATCGATAGGAGAATTGAAGTTACGAACCATTCTATTCCAATCTTGAATAATATCATCTCTTCTCCTATTTTTACATCTCCTACTAATAAACAACTATTAAAATTGGAATTTGACACATGTAAATTTATATTGGCGCTTCCTAATATTAATTTCACGCACGCTGACAAAGGTAACATCACGGTTGCCATAGACAAAGACATATACATAAATAAAATGATCACATTATTAAGTGACTCAGACACATATATACTTAGTAAGAAAGATCCTACCAAAAAACTTACGAATACTCTAAGATCTATGCTCATTAGATGGAAAATGAAAGATTATATCAAGGACTCTTAAGTATAAAATGTTATATTGCAGTGACGGATTACTTCCGAGAGTTTATGGATTGCCGAAGATTCACAAACCGGGTTGTTCTCTCAGAATTATTGTTTCATCGATAGGTAGTCCGCTATATACTTTAGCTACATATTTGTACATTATACTATTCAAGACTATTCCTAAGGCGGATAGTTACATTAAAAACAGCTTCAATTAGTTGACAAATTAAAAAGATTATACATTACAGATGAATATAAATTATAAGGTGTAGTAAAAAGAAATCTATTATTTTTGCATTAAATTGAAGGCTTTATTTAGCATAATTGGAATGATCCGATTTAGGTCAAATATGCACTGTTTTGTTCGATAACTTGTTGCCATTTTGAAGGTAATTTCATTATGCCTCTCTCATAGAAACCCTCGTCTCTATTGGCAAAAAACTGGGACAGTCGATTTTCACAAGCTTCTCTTGAGGCGAATTTTTCACCAGCAAAATCATTCGCCATAGACAGGAACAGATGGTAATCACTTGGTGCCAGGTCCGGACTATAAGGTGGATGCATAAGAACCTCCCAACCAAACTCCCGGAGCTTCTGGCGAGTCACTATCGATGTGTGTGGCCTGGCGTTGTCTTGATGGAACACAATTCCTCTCCTATTGGCCAAAGCTGGCCGCTTCTGGGCGATTGCTTCTTTCAGACGGTCCAATTGTTGACAGTACAGGTCCGAATTAAGAGTTTGGCCGTAGGGGAGCAGCTCATAGTAGATGATTCCCTGCCAATCCCACCAAACACACAGCAAAACCTTCCTGATCGTCAATCCTGGCTTGGCCACCGTTTGCGCCGGCTCATCGCGATTCGACCACGACCGTTTTCGCTTGACGTTGTCGTAAGTGACCCACTTTTCATCACCAGTAACCATTCGCTTCAGAAATGGGTCAATTTTGTTGCGATTCAGCAGCGATTCGCAGATGGAAATTCGGTCCATGAGGTTTTTTTGCGTTAACTCGTGTGGCACCCATACATCGAGCTTCTTTTTGTATCCAGCCTTATTTAAATGGTTCCAAACGGTTTTTTGTGCAATGTTTAGCTCCTGGGCAATCGAAACCGTGCTTACATGACGGTCGGACTCGACGATTTCCATTATTTTATCGACATTTTCGACAATTGACCTTCCAAAGCGTGGTGCATCTTCGACATCAAAATTACCGGAATGGAATCGACGAAACCAAAATTGCGCGATATTGACTGTTACAGTATCAGGACCATAAACACTATTCACATTTTCAGCCGCCTGGCTTGCGTTTTCGCCTTTATCAAAGAAAAACTGTAAAATAGAAGGCGTATTTTCTCTTTATTGGTGTCCATCTTTGACACGCGCTCAAACAATACTGACTCAAGCAATCACAAAACTGAGAAGTTTTTTTAGTACGAAATCTTATCTTTCTAACGCCATTTGGCGTAACTCGATCGCACTTATACAACGCGAGATACAGATTACTAAAGCCATCTATTGGAAAAATAATAGATTTCTTTTTACTACACCTAATATATTATATAGTAGTTCAACATCTTAATACTCGGACGGGTAAGGCGCTTCGTATTTCAAGTTTTAATATAAACGGTCTCGTTTCCAATCATATTGTTTATAAAACAGATTTCATTTACATATAAAAATACTGGTTTTCGAACTATTAAATAGATTTATAGGTTTTTATAAGTTTATAGGTTTTTATAGGTTTTCCAACTTCTATAGGGATACTTATATCTTCTCTTTGAGCTAGAGTTTTTTTCCTCAAAAATAACATCTCGAGATCTAATTAATTCGTTCCATTTTTCACACCAAATTCGATATCCTTCCTCATGATTATAGCCGATTAATATTCCTTTCACAACTTTTTTATCTAGTTTTGTTCCACACTGCACAGGAATATGTGCATAGCAGGTAGAAGGTATATAATACGAAGGTGCTTTATACTTGGTTTCTTGCTATACCAAAGTTTATATGGAAACTTTCCTGGTACATTTAAGGGTATGATTTGATTTAATATGTATGTCGCTGTATTTATCATTTCAGCCCAAAGTTTTTGCCAATATCTTTGTGAGAGTGCATTAATGCTTGAGCTGTTTCCACAACAGTATGATTTTCCCTTCTGCACCATTCTGTTGTGGTGTATACTATAGTGAATCGCTGAGATATGCGCTTTGAAGTATCTCTTTAATTGTTGCTTGTTGTGAAACTGACCTCCGTTGTTACTTAAAAGTTTTTTCATGTTATGACCTGCTGTCTTTGCCTCGGCTAAAAAGTGACTCAATTTAACTGGAACTTCAGATTTTTGTTTAAGAAAGTAGATGACTCTGAATTTTATGTAATCATCTTTAAACAGTACAAAGTACCTGTATCTAGACATCAAGTTTTGTAATGGATCACAAACATCTGAATAAACTCTCCTAGTTTATCCAAGTGCCAAATGGAAGTGCCTTACCGTAAATACAATCAGAGTTTGATAATTAATCCCATGTTGATATTCAATTCCTTTTGAATTATCATCTTCACGTACCTTTTATTTGCCAAATCTTTCATGATATAATTGAAGCAGATTTTGTTAATTAATTGCATTTACTATAGCAGAAGTATGAATGAGGTTTAACGTTTTTTATAGCTAATTTAAATAAACGTCCAAAGCGATCACGTATGCCTACTAATTTAATATCTCGACCAATTTTTAAATTGAAAACTTCTGCTGCCGATATGAATCTGCTCTTTGGACTTTTGTTCTGCAAGACTGGAGAAATAAGCTCTTTTGTATCATGGGTATACATCTTCCAAAGTCTGTGCAATCTTCTGCCAACTGCTGCTTCGATGTTTATTTACCCTTGCCAGTGGCTTTAATGGCTTTCTATTAGCCATAATAACTGTATGGAATGTGATAATTTTCTCAAATGTTCTGAAAGTGCTCTTGTTATTTGTAATGTGATGTAGTACTCCATTATTCATATAAAGGGTGTTCCAAAATTAACGCAAGATTTGAATTAAATAGAAAACACAGTTTTTAGTCTTTTGATTGTTATTTTTTTACTGAATCATAAAGTACATAGGATAGGGTTATTTGTGGAATAACACATCGGGCAAATGGCCTCCACGGCTTTGCATGCACATACGCACTCGTTTGTCGAAATTTTCCATGACCATTTTGCGGCTGAATTTCGTTGATGCAGCGTTGAATCTCCTCCTTTAATGCACGGGTGGTTGTGGACTTGTTGACATAGACCTGTGATTTCAAATATAACCCCATAAAAAGAAATCTAATGTTAAATCACACGATCTAGGGGGCCAATTCTGATCACCTAAACGAGAGAGTACACGACCTGGAAACGTCTCATGCAGTAACTGAATTGTTTCACGAG
>NW_017305672.1:2098197-2103230 GCF_001594115.1 Trachymyrmex septentrionalis
TTTTTTTTTTGGTTGCCAACACTTTACTGCACAAATGGCGGCAAATTCAAATCTTGCGTTAATTTTGGGACACCCTTTACTAATCAGTATCACGATCTGAAAGTGTCTCGGTCGAAGTTACAGTAAGAAGCATTATTCCTGTTGAATCTTTATTTGAAAAACCTGTAACCTCTAATTTATTATCTGCTTTTGATAATCTTTCATCTTGTATTCATTTTCGACATTTCTTGATTACATGATTGATTTTTTAGAGTAATTACAGATAACCTTCTCTTCTTCTTTTGTGAATTCTGTTTTAAATTATTTGAATTCTGTTTTGAAGAATCAAGCGCGAGCACTTCTTATGATGCAGATTCAACTCCTTTATTTAATAGAGCTTGTTTATAGATACAAAGTTGATTCGCGTTAGATTATCAATAGTTCTATCATGTTTAGACGTAAGCATCCACCTAGATTTAAAAGAGAAATATTCTTCTAGCAATGTGCCTAGTATATTTTACAAATTAGAAAAAAATCAATCATTCCTGATTATTTTCAATATTTTTACTTATTTCTTATTTATCAGATCATTCTACAAATTTTTCAATTTTGATATATTTGCGTAGTAACATCAACAGTGATTCAAGCTAGTATGCTCTTTGTTTGAATTGTGAATTAAGGCTCCTAAGTACTCAGCCAAGAACTCTGCGTTGACAATGGCGACACAGAATCAGATGGCGGCTTGGCAAAACCGTTAGCCACACACGGCACGCCGAAAGCGAGCACATGTACATGGGCTCGTGCTTGTGTGTGTATTACAGCGCCTCGCCACGATAAATGACTGAACTTATTAATAATTTAGGCGTGGAAAAGTGACGACGAAATTTGTGCTGCATGCCATTTCATTATTATTTGCTTAATTATGAAAATGTGACTTGTATCGTACTTATGAAAGTCCTAAAAATGGGCAGAAACTACACTTATCTTGGAATTTTATACAAAAGCGTATATTTTATTCGTTTCAACAGCTGTTAAATCGTATATTTCTGAATATAGGTTCACTTTATCTGCCATTTACTGACTATCAAGGGAGGAAAAGACAGTTTTTATCCATTTTTACAAGTGTTTTAAAGTGATCTCGTCATTTAGATTTGTCCAAATTGTCTTTATTTACAAATGGCAGCATAAATTAACGTGTCATTTCTCGCTTCTGACGTCACGATTCCAACAATGACCGATTAGTCAGGAGCCTTAAAAATTGCAATTTGTCAGAAAACGCGGTAGCGTCTCTCGTTTAATATAGTACATTATGAAGGAAATAATACTATGTCATGAAAGAGGCACTAGAACGTATCCTTTACAGGAAGGAACTCGCTTATATAATTAAAAATTATTAACATTACTAAAGATACGAAGCGCCATTCCGATCTGAATGTTAAGGTGTTGAACTACTATATATTATATATTCATTCAAAATAAATTAATTTCAGAAATAATAATTGCGTGCCGATATGGTTGTTGGACTTTCAACGCAATCAATCTGAAATATTAATAATCCCCCCAAAATTTCCCAAATCTTAAAAAACTGCAATAAACTTATTGCGAAAAATATTGCCTCGTCCGGCAGTTGAATCCGGATCTCTTGTATTCCGTGCGATATCATTGTGATAACATTGGACAAAATGGAAAATTGAGATGTTCTGATGACAAGAACTCTGATCTCTTCAAAAAAAGATTATTCAAAGATTAGACAAATTATTTCTGATATCGTGTAACAGTTAGATAAGTGAGTGAAACTGTAGAATGGGAAAAAATGAAAGGAGGAGGTATTTAAGGAAGTATTAGGAAGGGGATAGCGACTGGAGTATACCATAGGTAGATACATGTCGGATAAGGATTTTTCAGTCTTCACGATTCTTAATACTTTGAACAAATTTATTAAAATAGAGAAGGATTGTGTTACGTTCCCGCGTGTGTCTCATAACGAATTTAGGTATCATCGCATTATAATTTCGGATTCGGGATGCAGCGGTTCTCGTTACTATCTCCGCTGTCACCAATTACGTTATGCGTTACCAATTCTCAGGCTGAGGACAACTAATGGTCGCGAGTTAGATATTCCTGTGCTATATGGGTAGGACATAGGATTGAAAGAATGGCGGAGTGGTTATCAGAGTAGGGGAGGTATGATCAGAGTGGGAGCGAGTCTCAGATCGAGCGGCAAATCATGAGACCACCCTTGTCGACGTACGCTATGTGAATCCTTCATGATAGTTATGATTTATTATAATTGATTTGAAATTTCGAATTAATAATTATTGTTCTCTAGAAACGGAGTTCGGCACTATTCTTTATCAACGCAAAACATCATGAATTATTTGATTAATCAATTTATGGATTATTTGCTGAATTTGCTATTGGCGCTAATATTTCGGCTAATAATTGCAATCATAACAAATATCGAATTTATTAGTATTCATTTAGCGAAAAAATTTAAGATGGATCCGAGCAAATCCAGCCGTCATATCAGGGGAAGGGGGTGGAGGCAAGGATTGAATGAAAGCTGAATATAACGCAAGGAGGAGGGCTGAGCAGCTCCTATAAGCGCGGTCAGCTGAGAAAAAGGGGGAGAGGTTGAACAAAATTGATTAGCACATGCGTACTTTCTTCCTTTTGTATGTATTGCGAATTAAGAGATATTTCAGTGACTACAGTATCTAAGCGAACTAAGCTAAATGCGCTAAATGCCAAATGTGAAGTACGAAGTGCTCGGTTCTCGCCCCGTTTATATAGGCATCAGTCGGTGGCGCTTATGAGTCGGGGGGGGGGGGGAATTCGAATTTCCCGGAATCGATAGTACTTGCCGATTTTAGAAAATGATTTTTTTAATGCAAATTTTAGTCCCATCGGGCTGAGATTCGACACGATTGCTACTAATTTGATTTAGAGCCGATGGATCGAATCAGCTTCGCGTTAATTGATGGAGTTTTGAAGTAATTAGTAAATTGAACCTCTCTCTCTCTCTCTCCGTGGTTCGCGTTGCTCCTTCTCCGATTCTCGATTGGTCGGCGCTTGCTAACGCGACGAATTCGCGTTTACTTATCTATTTCAAGCTAATTAAAGCGGTCACGATGACCAATGTATAATAAATCAAATCAAAATGTATTAAGCATAGCGTCTTAGATTTTGAAATTAACAATATTCTCAGCCAGAACGGCCAAAATCCGATAAGGATCAGGAGCGATGAACAACGCGCGCGTCGCGTGTCGCGATTGGTGCGCGATAGTTTATTCTTATTTTGAGAGATTACAAGCATTGAGGTGTTTCGATCAAATTAGTTTTCCTTAAATCTTGTGTAAGATGATAATGATATAATGTCCCGACATATGGGAACGATTTCTTAACTCCACTTGGAGTTGTCCTGCCTGGAATTCATTGCTATCGGCACGCGGAACGCACCTCATAGGTGCTTTGATTGGTTCGCGCGGCGTCGGTATCGAATCATACTATGCCTGATAGATTTTTTCACTAGGAATATCCGCAATTAATTAACAGGAATATCTTAGATAGACGATGTGAGATTAAATAAAAATAATAAAAGTAAGATAAAAGAAATAATTTAGCGCGAAACGGAACAGAAAAAAAGAAAAGTAAAGCTATATTTTTACGGAGGGCAGGACATAACAATCGCTTAGATCCTTTAGCACACCAAGATGTAATTTAAAAGATCTCATGTTTAGATTGTGATGCGAGTTACGTCGGTCACAAACGACGTGTTATACGGTATCAGAAATAATTTATCTTTTGGAGAGATCTGAGTTTTTGTCATCAGAACATCTCAATTTTCCATTATGTCCAATGTTATTTCCGAATAGTTCACTATTAGTTATCAGGTACTTTTTATTTTATTTTATATTCTGACTGTTTAATGTATAATTTTAACCGTTTTTGTTAATAATTTATTTTGAAACTTTATTACATCCTTTTAACTTGTTGATATATAATACAACTTTATATAGATAATTATGAAATCTAGTTTTAATTTTATAATGATATATCATTACATTTATTTGAATCTTAATTTTATAACTGTATATCTTTAGATCTACAATTTTGAAAATTATTTTTATAACCGTTTCTCCATAACTTCGAATATTTGTTTTATAATTTGACAATTTATTATATTACACGACACACATGTATATTAATAATAATTTTGATTTTTAATTTTGTTAAATCATAATTTTTACGGGCTATTGTAATTATGATTTTAGATTAAACATTGCGTTTCATTGGTTTTTCAATTTTCTATAACTCTAAACTTTTGCGACTGCGCTTTGTAAGAGACGACTATCAAGCGTTTATTATGCATCTACATTATCAGTTTCTTATATCAAGTAATGCTGCTTTGGCGTATTCACATTTTTATTAAGAAATTTTTATCACCGTTTACAATGATAGATATATTTATACCCCACGTTTAAACTTTTATATTATTAGATATCAGTTTTTAGATTAGGTTACATGTTTTGTGTTGTGATTGTTATTGGAATGATTGTTTGATTTTTGAATTATATCAAGGTTAACATTGAAAATAATCTAATTAGAGTCGAAACGTTTGTTAAAATTAACTGTTTTGTTTTATAACTTAGCATTAAGAGCTTGCTTGGCTTGTAGCCCTATTTTTATTATATTAATTTTTATTAATATCCTTATTATTATTATTATTATATTATTATTTAAATCTGAATGTAAAGTGTATTATTACTTAATAACAAAACTCAATCAGCGGGCGAAGTAAGAATCAACCACATTTTTTAATTTTTGCATAAAATTATATATTGTATTAAACGCGATGAAACATCACGTCAAAAAATAATAAATAATAAAACTATAAACTAATACATTACAAGTAACAAGTTTCGGCTACCAGTTTGAGCCCTCTTCAGACATTAGTACAATAAAAAATAACAGAATAAATTCAATTGTCGCAAGTATTCGCATAATCCGAGTAATCACAGTTCGGGTGAGTCTCGATCTCGAAACATTATTTC
>NW_017305672.1:2104134-2116319 GCF_001594115.1 Trachymyrmex septentrionalis
AATTTATCCGTTTTATTAACTAGAACTTCAACAATGACAATTTTAATACTTTTGACTGTTCAACCATACGGAAATAATGTTTCGAGATCGAGACTCACCCGAACTGTGATTACTCGGATTATGCGAATACTTGCGACAATTGAATTTATTCTGTTATTTTTTATTGTACTAATGTCTGAAGAGGGCTCAAACTGGTAGCCGAAACTTGTTACTTGTAATGTATTAGTTTATAGTTTTATTATTTATTATTTTTTGACGTGATGTTTCATCGCGTTTAATACAATATATAATTTTATGCAAAAATTAAAAAATGTGGTTGACTCTTACTTCGCCCGCTGATTGAGTTTTGTTATTATGTTTTGAAAGAGTCCTTTGAATTTGTTTATTTATTTGTATTATTACTAATAACAAAAATTTAACAAAAATTCGTGAAATCAACCGGAAAAGAACCTTTAAAATGTAAAAAAAGGTATTAAGTATATTTTGCAATATCTTTACATCAAATTATTTTGTAAATATATGAAAATGATAATAAAAATAATACTTAGCAAAAATTCGTGAAATCTACCGGAAAAGACATTAAAAATATAAAAAACGGCGTCAAGTATATTTTGCAGAAAAAAGATATCAAAGATAATACCATAAAAAAAGAAGTGAAATTAAAATAATATTTCGAATATCTCTACTTAAAAAGTCTCATAGAATATAGTTTTTCCAGCGATCTTGAAGGCATCCTTATGATGTAGACGTCCTTTGGACATCCTTTAAGATAGTGTTTTATGGAATAATTCCTCACAATTAAATATAATGTACTACACAAAATACGGATGACATTTGAAGTGTGTCAAGTATGCTGCTGCTAGAGATCTGGTTCATTTTCAATTTTTTATCTCTACAATTTTCTACTTGTTATCAATGTAAAAATCCCTTTTCAGTTTCCGCGTCTCTCATTATACTATCTATTGTACTGCGTTCTCTCATTTTAATGTGTCATACTTAATACACTTCAAATGTCATCCGTACTTTCTGATCGATTTTAATTTATCCAAGCTCGCACTTTAGAGCCTGAAGCTGAATCGAAATGAATGGAAATAAATTGATATCTGAATACATAAATTCGTTTCTGTTCATAAAATGGATAGAAAATAAAACAATGACTTGAAAATAAATTCCCTGTAAATAATCTTTTGATTTTATAACAACATTTATAATTCCTTCTTTATAAATATAACAGTATTTTTATATTCATTTCGAAACAGGAATGTTTCTATTCAATACTATACTCTGATATAAATTCAGGGCTTGCATTTATTTTTTCGTCATAACTTTTTTTATTTAAACAAAAGTGTGTAATTTAATAATTTTTAATTGTGATGTATTTATCGCTTATGCGTATACAAATTATGTTAAAATTTTTTTTAATTGAAGTGAATTCAAACGAGATTATTCTTATTCATAATTTTGAACTGGGATGTATTTATGGCTAACTTATATTTACGACATAAATATTTCTAGACTTAAATGCATAGAAATATGAAATGTGCTATTCATCATGTTGAATTTAGATGATTCATGTTCATATTATATTAGTTTTTGATTGAAATGAATTAAAATACGAAAGAACTATTTATTATGTTGATTTCATGTGTATTCATGGATTCAAATAGATTCGAAAAATCAGAAGCGCGAATTCGGAGATGTTTTGACTAAATATATAAATAAATACATAAATACATAAATTAATTTCTATCCATTTCAATTTATTCTTGTTTACTGGGCACTTTAATAGTGACAAAAAAATGTATTAATGTATCAAATGTTAATAAAAAGTAAACGAAGTTGACCTTGACATTTTTTTAAGCGCTTTTACTGATAAAAGAAACTTGTACATTATGTAATGATCCTCTTGAAGTTATACAACTTTTGTATAGGTACATATAACAATTTTTTGTATTGGGTTGTCCGGAAAGTTCGTGCGTATTTCTCAACAGATGTCGTTTGAAGGCGAATATCATATGTTTATGTCGTTGCGATGTGTCAGATGCTTTCGTGTTTTGATTAGTGACATTTCAAAGCATAATTAGTGATATTCATTATCCCAATAAATTAAAAACTGTTTACTTGAAATCAGCTTAAAGATGGAAGGAAATAACGTGTTTTTTCGATGCATAATGCTTTTTTATTTCCGCAAAGGCAAGAACGCGACACAAACTCGAAAAAAAATATGTGCCGTATACGGGGAAGATGCCGTAAGTGATCGCATGTGCCAGAAGTGGTTTGCTAAATTTCGTTCAGGAGAAATGAATATTGAAGATGCTCCTCGCTCTGACCGGCTAGTCACCACCGATGTCGACCAAATTACAGCTTTAATCGATTCCGATCGGCAAATCACAGTTCGGGAAATCGCAGCAAGGTTAAACATTGGCAAATCAGTTGTTTCCGAACATTTAAACAAGCTCCAGATTATAAAAAAGCTTGATGTTTGGGTACCGCACGACTTAACTGAAAAAAATCGTATTGATCGCATTTCCATCAGCGATTTGCTATACAAACGCAACGAATACGATCCATTTTTGAAGCGTATCATAACAGGCGACGAAAAGTGGATAATTTATAATAATGTCGAGCGTAAAAGGTCATGGAGCAAGCGAGGTGAACCGCCATCGACCACTCCGAAGGCAGGTTTACATCCAAAGAAGGTAATGCTCTGCATTTGGTGGAATTGGAAAGAGATAGTGTACTATGAGCTACTACCGAACAACGAAACCATCGATTCGGACAAGTATTGTTCACAGTTGGATAAATTGAAGGTGGAAATCACCAAAAAGTGTCCGGAATTGATCAATAGGAAAGGCGTCGTTTTTCATCATGATAACGCCAGACCTCATACAAGTTTACAGACTCGACAAAAATTATTGGCGCTTGGCTGGGATGTTTTGCCTCATCCACCATATTCCCCCGACATTGCACCCTCGGATTATCATTTATTTCGGTCGCTACAAAATTCAATTAATGGTTTAAACTTTGCTTCTTTGGAACTCCTCAAAAATTACTTGGACAGCTTTTTCGCCGAAAAACCCCAGGACTTCTACGAGAGGGGAATTTTGAAATTACCCAAAAGATGGAAAAGTATTGTGCAAAATAATGGTGCATATGTTACAGAATAAAATTACTTTTAACAATAAAAATTTGTCGTTTGAATTTTGCTTAAAAATCCGCACGGACTTTCCGGACAACCCAATATATAACTTATAATTTATAAGTTTTTCGAGATGTGCAAGTTAGGTACCTCATTCTATATATAAATATAAATTCTGTCAGAGTGAAATGTCACTGTACTTCTAATTTCTGTGGATATAGGTAACAGTTACCAGCAATATGATGCAATTGGCCTTCATTACACAAAGAGCGAAACGAGTGAATCGCCGACGGCTCCCACCGTTTGATTATCTGCATAAGAAATATGGATTTTGGTCGCAGTTGTTTGATCCGATGGTTGATCGTTGTGATGAGAATTCCAAGGTGATTGTCGTCGAGGGTCCGATTGCTGCAGGAAAATCTAAGGTAGCCGCAAAATTGGCAGAGGAACTTGAGATGGTCTATCTACCACCGCCAACCTTCGATGAGTATTATATAAATGAGTATGGATACGATATACGTACACTGGACGACAGATTGTCTGTGGGTTCACAATCGTGTGACGTGCAGAAATTTCTGATAAATCCGTATCATCCCAATGCGCCCATGTTTCAATTTCATTATTTTCAACTTAAATTTGATCAGTACATCACTGCTCTACTCCATTTGCTCTCGACTGGTCAAGGAGTGGTGCTCAATCGTTCTTTCTATACCGATTATGTATTCGCGAAAGCGATGACAAACGCTGGTTACATGCGTTCAGAGGCATTAAAATTTTACAACGATATCGTAAATATCGCCAAGTTAGAGATGTTGAGGCCTCATTTAATCATTTATTTGGATTTACCTGTGGATACAGTTATGGTAATTTCAGTTTATTAATACAGATGATATACGCGACTGCTTGCTTTTTCTCTTTTTCTATGTGTATTCAAAGAATATTCTGTCATCTTCTATCGTATTAATATTTGCAGGAAAAAATAAAAAAACGTGGCATACCGTACGAAGTAAATTCGAAAGTTCTTACTTCAGAGTATCTCCAAGATATTGAAAATATATATAAATTAGATTATTTGAAAAATATTATATCACATTCTCATGTACTAATCTATGACTGGACAAACGAGGGAGATATTTCTTCCATAGTCGAGGATATTGAAATGCTTAATTTTGATTACGAGGATAAAACAGCTAAAAAAATGTCTGATTGGAGATTTGAAAACGTTCAAGAACTTCGAACTAAAAGGAAATATTATGAAAATAGACATTTCTTACATTCAGATTATTGGAGAAATGAATATTCAGTACCAGAATTGCACTATACAGCTGAAGAAATGGAAGAAAAGTATGAAGCAATGAAAATGGTATGTAATGTCTATAGGTTGTCTTAAAATTTGCAAATTAAAATACAATACTACAGTAAGAAAATTTCCAAAAATTAAGTAAACAATATTAAAAAATAAAAAGGTTATGACAAAGCTGTTGAGTGCTAATAAATAATGTTTTATTTCTGTTATACAGGGTGTCCCACCTTTCTCGAGCATTTGAAATTCTCGCTTGGTTTTTATAAGAAAAAATGTTTCAAATGAAAGTGGAATAGTTTAAGGAGGATGTATTTTGGTCAGATGGTTTTTTTCTTGGAAGAGGCGCCAAAAAGATGAAAATCATCATTTTTTTAAATGGAATTGTATGATTTTTTTTTGCACAATATAATTCCTCTAATTATGCTGCATATAAAAGTATTCAGGCAGAGGTATTTGATAATATTCTTGAGGCTTCCACGGGTGCTTTCTATATAAAAGTTATGCGTCTCGCGAATTTTCTCCATCAGGGCAAGGAGCAACCTGATATCAGTATCAGGCTGCTGCTCGCTCTGATGAAGTGGATTGCAAGGTTCACGAAACGTTGGCTTTCCAAGAATGGATCTGGACCCGGAGGAAACCCGCGAAACGCATAACTTTTATATTCAGGCAGAGATATAAAAAAACTAATAGTTTACAAGATACTTTATTCTGGCACATATTGACATAAAATGTTAAATAACTCGTAAACTAATAATTTCTTGACAATTGTATATTAATATTTTTATGAATAGAAAAATTAGATGAATCAATTGGTGTAAAAAAAACACATATGTAGTTGCTTTAAAAAAATATGCATGCAAAATCGATTTTTTAAAAGTAAGCAATATTTTATTATATTGTTTATAAAAGCATTAAGATACAATTATAAAAAAAATAATAGTCTCTGAATTATTTAATATTTTATGTCAATATGTGCAAGAATAAAGTATAAAATATCTCGTAAACTATTGGTTGTTGATATCTCTGCCCAAATCCTTTCATATGTAAAATTGAGTGATAATAATTGACAACTTAATTAAATAAATGGTAAAACTTCAGAAAAGGGGAACAATCGCCGATGACCTTGACCTTGACATTATGTTGTCAAGATTATGATCCTGAGCAACCTCCAACAAATTTTAGCCGTTGCTCGTTATTTGGTAAAAAGTTTTTAACAAAAACAGTTTGAAAAAATAACATTTTATTTTTGCTTAGGGGCGCATGACTTTCCCCTGCGAAGCAACTCCTATCTCATCTCCCCCCCCCCCTCAACAACTTCCACGCGAAGTGACTTCCATTCCACTTCCTCCCCTGCTTGAGGATGCACGATTTCTACACGAGACTCCCATCCTACCTCCACACTTCGCGTGTCTGCGCCTCTAAACAGGGAAGAGATGGGGTGGGAGTCGCTTTGCGTGGAAGTCGTGCGCCCCCAAGCAGAGGGGAGGAGATGGGATGGGAGTCGCTTCATGTGGAAAGTCATTACGTAAGCAAGGAAGGGTATAAGATAGTTTAGGCATTTGAATTCGAGACTTTGTATAGCAGAAATAAAAAGTTATTTTTTCAAACTTTTTTGTCAATTACTTTTTAACGAATAACGACGGTTAAAACTTGTTGAAAGTTGCTCAGGATCACGAACTTGACAACATATGTCAAGGTCAAGGTCGTCGTCGGTTGCTTCCCTTTTCTGCAATTTTATCAAATAAATAATTAGAGGAATTATATTGTGTAAAAAAAATCATACAAATCTATTTTAAAAAGTGGATCTGACCTTCATATCTTTGTGACGCTTCCATTTAAAAGAAAAATAACATGACTGAAATATATATGTCCACTTTGAAATCTTTTTTCCTATTAAAAATCAAGCGGGATATTTCAGACTTCTTAGGTGGGATGCTGATTAGGGATATACTGATGGGCGTAAGACTTTTTACACGAAAGGAAGAGATCTCATCTCCCTCGTTGCTTAGAGGCGTACAACTTTTCAAGCGAAGCGACGTCAATTTCATCTCCCCTTGTCACGGGGTCTACGACTTTTCACGCGAAATGAGTTCTACCCCATCTCCTCTCCTGTCTAGGAGAAAATCGGTCACCTCTTAGCTGGGGGCCTCGTTAGATAGGGGGGAGGGGAAAGATGGAATAGAACTTGTTTTGAGCGGAAAGTGATGCGTCCCTAAGTAGAGGAGGAGGTGATCTAAATCTCACTTTGCGTGGAAAGTCATACGCTCCTTGGCAGGGGGAGAGGTGGAGTGAACATCGTTTCGTGTGGAACATTTTAAGAGAGCATAAGAAACTGTTAAGAGAGCGTAAAAAACATACACTACGATAAGTCCATATCCATGTATACTGGCGCATGCGTTGTCCGTTTATGCTCTCTTCATACTAAATAGTAACCGTGCTGCAAGCGATCCAGAATTCGCATCACTGGTGAAAAGTCGTGCGGCACTACACAGGAGGGAGGTGGGATGGATCTCCTTTCATGGAAAGTCAAACGTCCTTAGACAGGAAGGATAAAGTAGTTTTTAATATTGTTTATGGTAGAAACAAGACATGTTTTAAACTTTCTTTGTTAATAACTTTTGAACGAACAGTGACCGCCATCTAAAACCTTTTCAAAATCACTCCTTGGGTAATGACTTTGACAACATTAAGATCAAGATCATTGAAAAGATGTTCCTTAATTAGGGATGGACTAAACGGTTATTTTTTATTAATGGTTATAACAATTATTGTTGCTTCAAAATCATCAGTATTTAAACAGTTATTTAACGGTTATATAAAACGATTATTTTTTATAATATCCTATATCTTAGTCAGTAGTCACATTTTTTGGATTATTTTTTATTTAAGTCATTTAAGAAATCTATTTTAAAATATTTCATTAGTTAAAATATATATTTGTGCAAACAAATAAATATAAAGTGTTAAATTTTATGTATAAAGATTGATGTCAACTTGGTAATGAATAAAGCTAATATTACGTCTGTTTTTTATTGTACAATGAATTTTTCAAGCATGTTAATTGACTGCAAGACAAAGAGGATTTCGAACCTCTTTGTCCTATACTCGTAGTCAATCAAGGGTGTTGTTTTATTTGTGTGTTTTTATAGCCAATTAAGAATGATGTTTCATTTGTCATACGACAAATTTTTTAAGCCTGTTAATTGGCTATGGATTAAAGAGATCCGAAGATCTCTCTATTCTGAACATATTTGTCGTACGTGCAAATGAAATAGCAAAAGGTTTGAAAAATTTATCGTACGACAAAAACGACAAAAAACGGACGCATGTAATATTGACATTATAGCGATAACATCGACAGCGCTTCTACTGGTAAAAAGATAAATAATAAGATCTTATACAGTACTATTTATCTTTTATTTACTTATAAAATTTAAAATTTGAAAATAACCGTTTAAGTCCGATAACATTATTTTTAAATTTAATAATGATTACTGAAATTATTTCTCAATAACGATTACTCAGTAACAGATAACGAAATAATGCCCATCACTACTCCTAATGTAAAAGTTTATCGGTTTTTCTCAGAATCAACTTGTCGACAAAGGTGGATACCATTAGACGTTAATTTTGTACTAATTAAAAGTATTACACAGGATGATGCAGACTAATCGCAAGAGTCGGCATACACTCACTGTTCGCAAACAACTGAATCGAAAAGTTATTTTGCAACTATCACAATTTTTTTTAGTTATCCAATAAGTTGAATGTCCAAAATCGACGCATAAGACAACAAGAGTTCTTTAAGATATTCTAAAAATTTTTGAGATATTTCTTAAAGAGCTTTGAAAGATATCTTAATGTTGTCTTATACATCTTTTATTCGCTTATTCGACAATTTTTAGAAATTAATATCTCGTTAACCATTTCGACTATTGCAAAATGATAGAGGATTTTTTAATTCAGTTTTTCATAAAAAATGCGTACATACTAACTTTTGTGATATTGCTTATGAAAAACTAATTTGAATTGTCCTGTATAAGGTATACATAAATTAACTCTTAGTATACACCTTAGTTTTGCACCCTTATTACATACATTCGATCATTCGTGTTTTGAGTATCAATCATGTTTTCTCTAGAGCAGAAACGTGAAAAGTGAAAACTTTTATTTATGTATATACATACATGTACGGAAAATCGGGCACCATGGGTCACGGGGTACCATGGGTCATTGATTATTTAACATAATCTAACAGAATATTTAAATTAATGCTACTGGTACAATACGACTGTTATTTCGTTGCCCATACTTTTTATCTAGGTGGCAGTGATTAAATTCCATTGTCGAAAAGCGTCGATCATTAATGGTTTTCGTGGTGTAATAGTAATTTTTAACCGCATAAAAATATTTTAATATTGTTTTTGTAGTAGAAGATATATATATGAAGATAAGGTGCAGTTTCTGCGCATCTTTTCTCAACTTACTACGTTACAAGTAATAATCTAATATTTATTTTTTATAGTTTTCTATTAAATGTGCAATTAATATACAATATAATTGGAGTACCATGGATCATATATTAAATATTCATGATCAAACGGGACAATACAGAAAATATATGTACTAAAAGGACAGTTTATACTTCTAAGCAATTAATTTTATTTTATCGTAATAAACTTTTATCTTATATTAAAATGATTATTTCTCATTTGTTTTTTTTATAAATTTTTATTTTATTATTTAATAATTATTAGTTGTAATTATATTTTATTGTATTAGTAACTATTCTAAGAATGTGTAAATTAATTGAAAACTTTTCAACTTTCGTCATCGTTATTTTTTGCATAACCCTATTATTATGTGACTTAAGGTACCCCAGATATTTATAAAGCATTATTTCTTAAAAAAATTTTTTATTTTTTTCTTAAAAACTAATAAATATTTACTAAATATACTTATTAAATTTAAAAATATGCATTATGCTTTAATTATTAAAAAAAAAATGATATAACAATTTTTATATTTAGATGCACTTTTAAGAGTTTGAATTTTTGTGACTCATGGTGCCCCGGTCTCTACACACATACATACAAAGAATTTTTATTTTTCACGTTTCCACGAGAAAGTTTACATGATTGATACTTTCAGTTAATTTTCATAACTTTAATAAATATATAAAAATTATTAAACGATTTTTACGTATATTTTGACATCTTTAGAAAGTATTTATACAGTTGTACATTCATAACACATTGTAGATAAATTGTTATAACTAAATATAGTTAACAATATGAAAAAAATGCACTGTTTTATCTAAAAATGTAAAACTTTGAAACAAAAATGTGTAAAGAAAAAATATGGTACAATATCTTAAAATTAACATCAAAAGACGCGGTAGTATTTCTGCACTAAGCCAAGCGGAATGACACTACCGTGATTCCTTTACGAGACCGCAAGTTGTGGGGATTGAGATTACTGGATTTCAATAACGGCTGAACCGATCAGGTTCTACATATGCTCAATTAATAGCGTCCACTCAAATTGTGTAATAAAAATGCTTTTATTTTTTGTCTACGTATCCTACAAGTGGAGATATTGTGACGCAAAGTCCCGATGTGAAATTTTTTTAAGATACGTCATTATTATTACCATATTTGTTATCGTCATTCAGTCAGATGTACTGTTACACGTTTCGCACAAAAGTGCGAAGTATTAGTGTATTGATACAAGAGCAAGAAGCGCTAGCGGTTCATAGTAAACAAAATTATACGTATTTGTTAATAACCTTTGTTAATAACTCAGCTAGGAAATAATAATGACAAGTGATTTATTCATCATTGATCTCTATTTGTTTATAATTAATATTTAACAAAAAGAAATCGAATTTAAACGAAATTACACGCTGGCAATTGTTAACTAAGCTAGGAAATAATAATGAAAAAGCGATTTATTTAACCTAAATCTCCATTTGTTTATAATTTAATATTTATCAAAAGAAGATCGGAGGAAAATGAAATTATACACTGGCATTTGTTAACTAAGCTAGGAAGTGATAATGAAAAGATGATTTATTCGCCATTGATCTCTATTTGTTTATAAATTAATATATAACAAAAGGAGATCAAACGAAAATGAAATTATACACTATATTTGTTAACTAATTGTAAGATAGAATGAAGCAACGCATAAGCATTCAATCTTACGCGTTGCTTCATTCTATCTTAGTTATGTAATAAACGGAAAAAAAAATAGAATGAAGTTTACAGCGTGAGCATCCAAAGCGGGTGGGCCTCATGTCTACACTCCTAAACGTCGAGCGGCATTTGGATTGCGCGCAGGGTAAGAGGAAGGGAATAGCGGAGTCAAGTCGAAAATCGGCCAAGAAGTGCAAATCTTTCCGAACCTTGTTTTAAGGCATAGAATTTATTTTAAAATAGCGAATTTGTGACCGCAGCGCATGTATCGCCATATTTTGTGATTGTGACAGATTTCCTAATCTCAATAGTCATTAACTTTAACGCTTAATATCTCTGGTCGCGAGACAGAGCGATACTTTTTTTTGCCAGATTCGTAAATTTTATGCAAAAACGCATCTAATTTTTTCAAAATCAATGAGGAGGCCCATTTTCATAATTACTGAAGAAATTAATTCTCAATAAATCTTACTGAGATAATTGTACAATTCACCCCTGAGCACCTCAAAAAATCAATAAAATTAGGCTTTTTTAATGCGTTTTATTAAAAACCCAATGAATCTGGCAGAAAAATATGTCGCTCTGCCACGCGAAACGAGATATTAAGCGTTAAAATGATTATTAAGGTTAGGAAATCTGTCACAGCTTCGAAATACAGCGATGCAATCATGCACTGCGTGAGAAATTCGACTTTAAAATAAATTATCTGCTCTAAAGCACATATTTATTACTTTAAAAACAAATTTACTGCTTTTAAAATACAAAAATTATTTATTGGGTTGTTCGGAAAGTAATTTCGTTTTTTCCCAACAGAGGACTTATTATTATTCAATTATTATTGTATTTTTTCACAGCCAACTTCACACTTAAGGGGAGAAATACATGTAAATGCTCGAAAATCAGTCATTTTTCGTGAATTATTATGAGGGTGATAAAATAATTAAATCATTTTGCACTTTTGGCATAATTTAATGACATGTGTCAGGTAATTAAAAAAATTTTTTTTTGATACAAAATGGCG
Source organism: Trachymyrmex septentrionalis (assembly GCF_001594115.1). Lineage (NCBI taxonomy): Eukaryota > Metazoa > Arthropoda > Insecta > Hymenoptera > Formicidae > Trachymyrmex > Trachymyrmex septentrionalis. The sequence continues at coordinate 2,115,795 of NW_017305672.1, forward strand.
GCGGTACAGTCCCTCCACGAAGGCCGTTTTTGTGAAAGACGTAAAACGGCTGCCATCGCCCAGCTTTTTCTATTGGTCTGAAATCAAAAAACAAAACATATTTCGATTACTGATGAGTTTAGGCATAGAGTAAACCTATAAAATTGAGAAAAAGTACGAAATCAAAAATTTGGTACGCTTTTTAATAACAAATTCGTATTTTCGCCTATTTTTTCGACAGTTATTGCCCGCTTAAAATTTGCTTAAAAAGCGTACCAAATTTTTGATTTCGTACTTTTGTTTTTTGATTTCAGACCAATAGAAAAAGCTGGGCGATGGCAGCCGTTTTACGTCTTTCACAAAAACGGCCTTCGTGGAGGGACTGTACCGCCGCCATTTTGTATCAAAAAAAAATTTTTTTAATTACCTGACACATGTCATTAAATTATGCCAAAAGTGCAAAATGATTTAATTATTTTATCACCCTCAAAATAATTCACGAAAAATGACTGATTTTCGAGCATTTACATGTATTTCTCCCCTTAA
>NW_017305672.1:2116877-2138521 GCF_001594115.1 Trachymyrmex septentrionalis
GGACAACACAACGATCAATTCTGAAGTGTACTGTCATCAGCTGGACAAATTGAATGATTCACTTAAACAGAAAAGACCAGAATTGATCAATAGAAAAGGTGTAGTGTTCCACCAAGATAATGCGAGACCTCATACAATAGATACAAGTTTGGTAACTCGCCAAAAGCTCTTACAGCTTGGATGGGATATACTGCCACACCCACCATATTCTCCAGATCTGGCACCTTCTGATTATTATTTGTTCCGGTCTCTACAAAATTTTTTAGACAGTAAAACCTTTACTTCAAATGAGGAAGTCAAAAATCACCTGGATCAGTTTTTTGTCAGCAAAGAACAAAAATTTTATGAGCGTGGAATCGCTCATAAAATGCTACTGCCAGAAAGATGGCAAAAGGTATTGGACCAGAATGGACAATATATAATTCAATAAAATATTTATTCACTATAAGAAAATCGTCTTTCATTTTCATAAAAAAAAACGAAATTACTTTCCGGACAACCTAATACAATAGAAAAATAATTTGTGTTTTTAAAGTAATAAATTTGCTTTTTAAAGCAATGAATTTGTTTATAAAGTAGTGAATTTGTTTTTAAAGTAGATTTATTTTTAAATCGTGAATTTGTGTTTTAGAGTAGAGAATTTGTCTCAAAGTAGCGAATTTAACGTCTATTAAGTTGGCACAGTCACTTTAGCGCAATCAAATGCGATTTATATCACATTTTTTGCTAATTTTTTGCTTTATTCCCAATTTTTTTGCTCCAGTCGATTCGCTAAAATTTATGGTAGTGCTAGCTAGCCTAAGACTGAAAGAACTGGAAAGGATACAGGCAATAGGAGTTAAGCGCAGAAGACGTCGCGCAAATAATATATCTATGAAGTGTGAAACTTCTTTATTCACTAAAACGCGCTTACATGTTTCGGCTCACTTTTGAGCCCTCCTAAGAAACAACACAAATTAACATAAATAAAAATTATTCTATCATGGTGAGCTCTCCTACCTCGAGAATTTAAACGCCAAAAAGAGTGAAAGAAAAAGAAAGAAGAAAAATAAACGAAAAAAAGGAAATAATGGAAATATCGAAATAGAGAATATGAAAAATTAATTTATTAAAAACCTTAAGATTATAATTAATTATCCGAAAATAAGAACGTTCACCCTGATCACATATCACAAACTACGTATATCGCAAACATTACTATAAATTATTCAAAAACCGGTTCTCGATTGGCCAGTCAGTAATCAGACACAGTGAATCACTTTTAGTTTTAGCTACTATTATTGAAGCTTACAAATGAAAAATTTCGTATCGAAACGTTAATCAATTCCATGAAAATAAAAGTTGGAAAGTAATAAAAAATCATGTTAGAAAGACTCACACACACATTACTGCATATGAACGACACTGATTGACTAGACAACAACCTAAGCCTTTATAGCATGTCTATGATCGGAAGGTAGGCCTTGGGAAGCCACTCCATATCCGTCTGCAAGTTGAGTCAGTGCATCTATCTCCCGATGAATATCATCTCCGAAATCAATCTCTTCCTGTAGTGAGGCTCCTAGTCCAGTATTGTAACGTTGTTCCAATCGAAATCATGACCTTGAGCGTGTGAAGGTGTCGTTCTATAGTACTAATAAATTGCGAGAATTCATTAGGGTACATAAGGACCCTTACCGTGTGACAAGAAGTCGAATGTTATTTATAAGATCTCGTGTAAGAGTTGCGGGGACAGATGTGGGACAGACGTGTAGACAGCTGAAGTCAAGAATCACGGAGCATAAGAACTACATTAGGTGGAACACTTACTCGTAATGTCATAACGGAGCATTGGTTACAAGAATGAGTCTTTCTGGCGTGATTTTTTATTACTTTTCAGCTTTCATTTTTATGGAATTGATTAACGTTCCAATGCGAAATTTTTCATTTGTAAGCTTCAATAATACTAGCTAAAACTGAAAGTGACTCACTGTGTCTGATACTGACCGGTTCAAGAACCGGTTTTTGAATAATTTATAGTAATGTTTGCGATATAGTTTGTGATTTGTAATCAGAGTGAGCGTCCTTATTTTCGAGATGATTAATTATAATCTTAAGGTTTTTGATAAATTAGTTTTTCATATTTTCCATTTCGATATTTCCATTATTTCCTTTTTTGTTCATTTTTCTTTTCTCTTTTTTATTTCACTCTTTTTGGCGTTTAAATTCTCAAGATGCTCACCATGATAGAATAATTTTTATTCACAGTTTATGTATGTTAATTTTTGTTGTCTCTGAGGAAGGCTTAAAAGTGAGCCGAAACATGTAAGCGCATTTTAGTGAATAAAGAAGTTTCACACTTCATAGATATATTACTTTGCGCGACGTCTTCTGCGCATGTCTCCTATCGCCCGTATCCTTTCCAGTTCTTTGAAATACGTAAATATGAAATCTGTATGACTATGTATCATTACAGGTGTCTGCTTCTTTGTCGTCACACCTAACCTCAGGTATAACCAGCTTTATAAAACTAGCAGGATCAAATCAGCAGAATCAAATCGGGACCTATCGGAAGTTTTAGTACCTTTTTTGTACTAAATTGTACCATTAGTGATAATTTTGTACCGTGTTTCGGAAAAGCTCGTGACGCTGCTAGGTTAATATTAAGCTGGTAGGACCATTAAAAAAAAAACCAGAGCAAAAATTAACACAGCTGAATTTGTACTAATTTGTATCGTTGAAAGTAAGTTAATATATATTTTACCAATGTTTTCTTCTTATGTTGGGATATAGGTTTTGTAAGCTTAGACACAGATTTAATATATAGCTTGAGCCTTTTATTCTGAACAGCTTCAAATAGTTTTACAAAGATTTCAAATAAGAAGTGAGTAGGAGAGGAAATAGGAAACATGATAGCAAAAATACCGTAAAAACAAAAAACATATTAAATCTTGTTAATAATGAACAAACTTAAAGACAAAAAAAACTAGATATTTAAATGTTAAATTGTATATTCCAATACTCCTCCCCAATTTAACTATCAGAACAACAAAAAAATAACTTTAACTTTGATTGCTCTAATCCAAGACTCAAACGAAGTTTAACAAATTGAGTATATGGAAGCGGCTTCGTAAGTATTATATATCTGCCACTTGATTCTTGGTGTTCAGATACTCAATTGTAATTAGTTTCTTTTCATACAGATCTCTTATGAAGTTATACTTGATGTCAACGTGTTTCAATCGTTTATGCTCCCAGCAAGCAAGTAGATGTATACACGACTGATTATCTAGATTTTAGGTGAAGTTATCCCGGTAATTCCTAGCTCGCTTAGAAGATTTTTTATCCAGATTAACTCTGATGAAGCGAGAGTCACATACTCATCCTCTGTGGAAGACAGAGCCACAGTTGTTTTTCTCTTTGTAGACTACAAAATTGTTTTGTCTTTACAATACCTTTACAAGAAATCCGGAAATTGATTTCCTGTCTGATTCGCTCCCATAGTCTGCATCAACAAAACAGGACAATTTATCAGTTTTCCCTTTTTGATAACTCAAAGATATATTCAACGTTCCTTTAATGTAACGCAGTGCTCTTTTCAAACCTTTCCATCGTGCTTCTGTTTAACTGTGTTGATAGCGACTAAAGTAATTTACTGCGAAACTTAGATCTGTGGTCAATATTACATATATTAAGCAGCCTACTAATTCTCTGTAGGGCTTCGAATTACTTTGTAGATTTTCTTCGCTGTCTAGAATTGACGTCGTATCCATAAGAGTTCTTGTCGGGTTACAATCTTGAATCGTTCCAGCAGTTTCTTTAAATAGTTGCTTTGATTCAGACGCAGTTTTGTATCCAATCTCTTAATGTCAATACTGAGAAATGACTGTAATTTACCTAAGTCTTTCATTCTGAAATTTATTTCTCAGTTTTCTTTACTTGATTAGACTTTTGTTATTCCCTGCAATGATAACATCGTCTACATATAAAAATATGTACACGCAAACTTCTTTAAGTTCCAACATATATAGGCATTTATCTATTTCTGATCTTCGAAAATCTAGACATGTAATAAAGTTGTTGAACATCTTGTTTCACGCTCTTGCTGCTTTCTTGAGGCCATAGAGAGCTTTATTTAATTTACAAACAAGATTACTCTATTTCAAATCTTGTAGGTACTTTCATATATAGTTCTTGCTCTATTTCATCATGAAGACAGACGTTTCTTACATCCATGTAGCTGAAAATCCTTCTCGACTATTGCAAGTAAGGTCCTCAGTGTCGTTAGTCTGGCCACAGGTACATAAGTCTCTTCGAAATCGTATCCTTCCTTTTGCGCCTTTAACGATTAATCTTGCTTTATATCTTTTGATGTTCCCGTTTTTATTTCTTTTTATGTTAAAAATTCATCTGTTATCCAATAATCTTTTTTCTTGAGGTAGTGTAGTTAGTTCCCAAATATTATTTTCTGTTAATGCATCTATCTTTTCTTTTACTGCTTGCGTCTACTCTTGCTTTTCATCACGGGAGACAATTTCTTCAAGACTGTCTGGTAAATCCTCTACATATGTTTCAGCTTGTAGTGCGATCACTGCGTAGTCTTCTTCCAAATGACGGGGTTTCTTCTTTATTCTGCTGTTTCTATGTGGGGTTTTTACATATCCTTTTTTTGATTCTATATTTTGTAAATTCTTCTTAGCTAATGTCTCAGTGTTTTGACTATCTTCTATATTAAATTTTTCGCTTTCTTCTGAACTCTCTTCATCTTCTAGAAGAATATTCAATTTATTCCCTAGTGTGTTTTTAGGTTGTACTGTCAATTCATTTTCTTGATAAATCCAATTCTCGCTTGGTGAGCCATCAAAAGTAAATTTTGTCTCGTAAATTTAATATTTCTTCCAGTTATTACTTTCCTCTCTTCCGGACAAAGTTTGTATCTGTTTGGACAGTATCCAATAAAGTAGCACTTAAGTGTTCTAGACTCGAATTTTTCTGGAATCAATTCCTTAGGTAGTTTTAAATGCAGTACAGCCGAACACTTTGAGTTGAGATATCCGGAGTTTCTTCGTACCATAAGGTAGCAGGAATCTTTCCATCAAAAAATGATGTGAGACTTCGATTCGTTATATAGATAGCAGTTACTGCTTCCGTAGTTACTACTACCAGAGATTTTTATTCAGTTTCGAGTTTAATAGTAAACATCATGCCTTTTCTAGAATCGTACGATTCATCCGACTACTCCATTTTGTTGCGGAGTGTATCGGATAGTAAACTCGAACTGTATTCCTTTACTTTCAAAAAACTGCTTGATCTCAGAAGAAATATACTCATGACCATTGTCGCATCTGAAACAACTTATCCTTGTGTTAAAATGAGCTGTTGCCATAGTTTCGAACGCCTTGAAATAACGCAATTTTTCCGCTTTTGGATGGTAAAATGTAGGATGTAAAATGTGCATAATTGTCTATGAAGGTAAGTCTTATGTTTTGATGCGATATAGGACTTATTGGGCTGATCACTATGTATCAGTTGTAGCGGACGTGTAGTTCGTTTTCGATGTTTATTATGGGGTAAACGTGTCTGTTTTTCTTTAATGCAGATCTTGGGGTGAATCTGAAAGTCTTAAATTTATTCCAGTTTGATCTTGAAGCCTTTTTACATCTTCGTAATTTAAGTAGCTCATTCTTTTATGCCATAATTCTAAGTCATCTTGTTTCGTATTTTCTTGTTACCTATTTTCGCATGTACTACCTTTCTGAAATTTAGTTCATACAAACCTGAATTGTTTCTATGTGCTATTGCAACTGTACAGTTATCTTTTGCAATTAGTTTTCTCGTTTATTTTCGAATGTTACTCGAAAGCCATTCATCATCAAGCTTTCGTGCCGAAAGAAGATTATATCTGGTATTGAAAGTACTTATAGTGACTAAAACTTCCTTTTCTTCAACTGGATTTAAAAGCTGTATTTCACTAATCTTGTTAGTCTGTAGAAAATTTCCTTATTATGCAATTCTTATTTTTATAGGTATCTCTAATTCTTTAACATTATTTATGGAGATATTTTTACTTATTAAATGCTCAGTAGCGCCAGAATTCAAGAACCATTTAATATTGTGCCTGTGTTATTTTCAATTGTTGCTGAAAAACAGAAAGTTTGTTCATTAGCTTGCTTTTCTGGTTCAGAGGCTGCGCATTTTGCGAAGATTTCTTTGCAACTTGTTCAGATAATCTCTTTTGACATTCAGCATATTTATATCCAATTTTATCGCAGTAATTGTATTTATATGGAAAAAATGATGTATTGTTTGTCTTTTGTACAGGTGTGTTCTTTTGTGCATTTTCCTTTCTTGAACTTTTGTCGTGACTGATACAAACACCGATGAATAAGATCATTCCTCTCCATCCATTCTTATACCTCGTCGTTTAATTTTTACATTCATAAGCCTACTCTTCACGAATTCTAGATTGAATATTAGATTAATAGAATGTTAGATTATCTACAGTTAGAGTTTCAATTGCAGTGACTATGTTGTCATATTCCGATGGCATCGTAAGAAGATGATAGATTATATCTGTTTTTTCTAGATTAGTTTCTGTTGAACGCAAATCTCGAATACATTTATCAAACTTGTATGGCTTGAAATGTATGTACTTGAAAATGTATGGCCTGTGTATAAAAGAATCTTTTGTCTTATCAAATTTCATGGATAAGAGTGACTTACATATCAGTAGCTGGCTAGCAATACCTTTCCTTTCGAACGTTTCACAAAGTGTAGATCACAAGTCAAAAGCCGTCTCCTTATCCTTGCGTATTCAATGTGACTGTCAGCAATACGTTGAATGATGTTAGACTTACATTTTCGATCTTTTTTTTTGCTTTTTTCTGATCTTCGACTCCTTCATTGTCCGCTGTTCCGTCGTATCTGTAATGAGTATTTCCACCATCTCTGTGTACTTTTGTGTAATACAGCTTAGTAAATCCATTTCAGTTAATAGAGTCTCCATTCGGAACTTCCAGTTGCTAAAATTTGTTCCGTTGAATAACGGGATTCTATATTTTTTTGCGTCGATTTCTGCCATTGTAACACAGTGAGGTTAGATACTCTACTAAGTTACTGTACTTGAGTACTCTATTTATACATAATTCAGTTTCTAGCGAGAAATCCGGGTCCATAACCTGTTGGGATATGGGTTTTGTAAGCTTAGACACAGATTTAATATATAGCTTGAGCCTTTTATTCTGAACAGCTTCGAACAGTTTTACAAAGATTTCGAATAAGGAGTGAGTAGGAGAAGAGATAGGACACATGATAGCAAAAATACCGTGAAAACAAAGAACGCATTATTTCCTATTATAAACCTAACCAATAATGAATAAACTTGAAGACAAAAAAACTAGATATTTAAATGTTAAATTGTATATTCCAATGCCTTAAAATGACTTTATTATAGTATATATTACTTTAATATAGTATATATTTACAATCTCTATGTTAGTGACCTCAATATAACAAATTATAATAATTAATATAAAAATAATTTTTGTGTAGTGTAAGCATGTGGCTATTGCAAGATAATCTTATGGTTTATATTCTATTTATTAGTTACATGCAAAAAATTAAAAAAAAACTCAACTATCCCCGATCTCTCTTATAATACGACTAGGACTAAACAAAATACATCTTCAAAGTATTTGAATTACAAAATATAATATACTTTGAATCTTTTGATTTTGATACAAAATACTTCCAAGATTTGTATTTAAAATACAAAAAACTTTCAAAATTTATATTTCAAATACTTTTTTTTAGTATTTCAATGACCTTCCCAATGACCTTGACCTTGACATATATTGTTAAGATTATTGCCCTGAGTGACTTTGAGGAAGTTTTAGTCGTCGAACACTATTCGTTAAAAAGTTATAAATAAAAGAAGTTTAAGAAATAACTTCTTCTTTTTACTATATGAAACGAGATTTTCTGCTTTAAAGTATGTTCCACAACTTCCCACAACTTTTATGATTTCCCACACGAAGCGACTCTCACCTCCGACTCTCACCCCCCTCCCCCCTACTTCAGAAGCGCACGACTCTCACCTTCGACTCTCATCCCCCTCTTCCCCTACAAAGGGCGCACGACTTCCATGTGAAGCGATCATTGTTTCGCATTAACCTTAGTTCACAGTGTATTGACTTTGTTTTGATGTTTCCAGTGTTTTTGAACGATTTTGATCAGTGTGTGTCAGTCAATCAGTTCGATTGCTTCGACACAAGTAAAACGCTTTGCGGACGTTAAAAATGCATTTACATGAGTTTATTAATATGACTTACAATTTAGACTGCTTGTGGAACTTTCTGTATGAAAAAAAAGTTGTGTGTAATGAAATAACATGTCCAAGATGATAAAATTAATATTGATTAATGTTAATGAAAACCATATATTTCATTATAAAAAGCATTATAAAGTCGAAAGTGAGAGTCATACGTCCCTTTGCAAAGGGGGGGGGGAGGGGCGATGCTCGTATCTATTTTATAATTAAAAAAAATTTGAAAGTATATTAGTATTAAAAAGTATTTTATGTTTAAAATAAAAAATTTGGAAATATGGTAATTATGTACTTTATGGGAGCCCCCTCTCTTTAATGACTTTGACCTTGACATATATTGTTGTTAAATTATGTTATGTACATTTAGTTGTAATTATACTTATTAATTGTAATTGAATTTCATAGCAAAAAAATTAGAATTTAATTATTTGTATTAACTAATAAAGGCTAAACTACCGATGTATTGATAGACTGGAACAAAATAACTGATTTGGGAGAATGATTGAGAACGATTTCGTTCAGTTATCGATCACGAGTATGATATTATAGTTATATCTCATTACGTCTCGTTTTCTGTCATAGCCTTAACGTTTCCGAAACGAAACTAGTAGACCTGTTCACATTATTTTAAGGATTATTATCAAGGATTTTTTTTGGCATTTCAAATACAAAATCGAATAACTTTTTTAAAATATAAAGTATATTTTGTATTGTATTTAAAATATGCCCATCCCGTTATGTTATTTAATACATGCCCAAACCTTCTACGGCATTCTATATTACGTGAAGTTTCTCTACAATACTCAAAGTGGGGATATAGTAGTATTATGATGAGTAGTATGATTGGTTCCGCCATTTTACTTCAAAGCTAATGAAAGTTTTTCACTGGCAGAGCTGCTGCATACTCGGTGCACTTTAAAATCGTTGTACACAAATCAACTAAAGATGTACGTAAATATAGTAAAGATGTATATTAATAAAAATATAGAAACGAATCAAATCGCGAAATCCTCAATACGTTTTATTGTATTTGATAAGATACACATTGGATATTTTATTAATTGAGGTATCTCACTTTTACAATCACATTAGGTTAGTGTACTAGTATAACAGCTTTAATGTGCAGCTCTAATGCGCTGAGTGCGCATTAGTTCTGCTAGTAAAAAAACGCTATAAAAGTCGCAATAACCGAGTGCTATCTACCGTCGAAAATATGAAATAGAGAAGATTTTTTGAGGTGATGACGTATCTTACATAAAAATTTGACATTTCGGATTTCGCATGATTTTGTGTCACGATATCTCGGTTCATAGGACACATAGAAGAAATTATATAATAAACACTTATTATATAATTCGGACCCAAGTCGATTGAATTTATACTCAGAAGTTGATCGGTATAGCCTTTATTGAAAAACCGATAATCTCGGATACTCGCAACTCGCTGACTCGCGTAAAGACACAGGGCGGTCTCGCGCTGCGCGTCCACTTGGCGCAAAACATTACCATGTCTCTTGATCACATATACTACCGTGATCAAAAAATATCTGAACCTTATTTTAAAAAAATTGCTGGAAAACTGTAAATCAAATCAGTTTGCTTTGCTAAGTTAGTATACATGTCTTTCACATTTGGCAAAATAATCATGGCATTCCTTCGAGCCGTTTGAGAATGACAGTTGTTTATGTCAATAAAGATTTTTATGCGCGATTTTTATCGAGCAAAGAATGTTTGAAATTTTGCGTTACGAACGAAATTTCGTTCACAAACGCATTCAAAATGTTGCAATCATCGCCATAAGCTTTTTGCAACACTTTTTGAATGTGTTTGTAAACGAAATTTTGTTCGTCACGAAAAATTTCAAACAAATTCTTTGCTTGATAATTTTTAGTAAAAACAGAATTATGCGCATTATCTTAAGAAAGTAACCGTTACCGTCGCTTTTTCAAAAAAGTAACTCGTTATCATTACTCGTTACCAATTTTATAAATTTTAATAAAAAGTAACGCGTTATCGTTACCGTTACTTGAAAAATAATGATTTGTTATTTTTTCGTTATTTTTTTTTATAATGCTAAAGTAAGTTATTAGATTTTAAAATTACATTAGCTGATAATTAATTTAATATTAAATGTGAAATCAATATTCAAACTTGAAATTCTCTACTAACTAGTGCATAGAAAAAGTTTTTCTCTATATTAAACTTATCTAGTTTTACTAATTCTTTATTTTCTTAACCTTCAGTACCCACAAAGTTAGCGTAATCCCCCCTCCCCCCCCACCGATAGTTTAAACGTTTTTTTCCAATCCCTTTTCACTTATTGCAAAACATTTTTTGTGCTGCGACATTTTAGATTTTCTAACTCAAAAATTCTTTTTTTTTTCAGTTTTCAAACGATAGATTAAAAAAAAATTAGTTAAAATTGATGCACTACAATCTGAGATACAAGCAAAAGAAAACACTGGATTACAAATACTCGGATGTAGGTAGATAGAGACTTTTTTGAGATGTGGGTACTGAGGGTAACATCATTATTTTAATGTACTCATTTTTATAAGAATTTAGATTAAACAGATAATACTCGTAGATTAAACATTAATATTCCCTGGAAATAAATCGATGAAATCTTTATTAATAGATCTATTTCAGTGTAATTTATAATGAAATGAGCCAATTGATAGAGATTTCTGCGACTTTCAGCGATTTCAGTGATTTATTTCCACCAGGGCTATTATGTATTATAATATTTATTGCCCAAAAATTTACAGGTACATATAAATTTATAGGTACATATATATGTAATGTGAGTTATATATTTTCAACATTGGCAGTGCCTATTAAAACACTGTAGTATAAGATATTAAGTATGAAATATTTTTTAAGAAATTAAGAATAAATTATAAAATAAGAAAATAATAGGGAACTAAAGTAATGGTAAAAGTAACGGTAAATTCATTACCGTTACTGTAAAAATATAACGTTACCATTATAGACAGAAAAAAATAACGATCGTTACTGAAAAAAATAACGAAAACGATAACAACGTTATAAATAACATGTTCCCAACAATGGGTAAAAATCGCTGCGCATAAAAATCTTTATTGACATAAACTGTTATTCTCAAACGGCTTGAAGGAACGCCGTGATTTTTTCACCAAATATGAAGACATGTATACCAACTTAGTAAAGCAAACAAATGTACAATTTTTTTTTGATATATAATTTTCCCGCAATTTTTCAAAAATAAAGTTTGAATACTTTTTAATCACAGTAGTATTACTTTTATAAATTAAGAAATCCTCCAAAATTGAGGTATAGGCATTCTTACATATCTGCAGTTTGCAATTGTGATCTTATATATCATTTCCTAAAATTAGTCCAAAATGGCATCTAGACCTTTCAAGTCATGACAAAAAAAATGACAATATTTGTTTACAAGTTTAACTACATACAGTTACGACAGGCAATATATATACCAGTAAATGAAGGGGTTCGATTTCTTTCTGCGTATACAATACTGGACAAAATAAATTATACACTTTTAAAGAAATTGAATTTGTTGTGTACTACTTGTAACTATTTTTTTAACAAGCAAATAAATTATTGGATACAAGAAAATCAAAACATTTGAAAGTATTTAAATAAAGAAAATGTGAAATAATTAAAATTGTACTCAATTCTTTTGTAAAAAATTTATTTTTTAATATTGATACATTTTACCCTGGATAAAATAAGTCATACACTTAAATAAGTATAACATAAGATTTAAGAAATTTTCGTGACCAACAGAATGGTAATTCCTTTAAAATAATCGCTGATAAATATGCAATCTCTGTTGGACCAGTGCAATACATTTGGAAAAAGTATGAAACACATGGGACTGTGACACTATTCCGGAAAAGGTCGAAAGCGGGATACAACTTCTCGTGATGACACCAGAATTGTTCGAATGGTAAAACAAAATCCGAAGTTATCATCGCGAAATATTGTGGAATCTGAATGTCAGCAGTCGCACTGTATGTCGCATACTTAAGAAATTTGGACTGAAAAGCGTGTTCGCATCGATGAAAGTGTCCTTTCATCAATAAAATAAATAAGAAAAAAAGATTCAAATTTGTCAAAAAATACGTGAATATGCCTCTAGATTTTTGGAAAAAAGTATTATGGTCGGATGAGAGCAAATTTGAATTATTCGGACAAAAACGACGATCTAAGGTATGGCGAAAAATTGGTGAAGCTCTCAAAGAAGTAAATATTCAAAAGACTATAAAACATGGAGGTGGTAATATCATGATATGGAGGTTCTTCGCCTGGTCTGGTGTCGGTAATTTGGCTCAAATTAAAGGAATTATGATGGCAGAAGGATACATTGATGTATTGTGCGAGAATTTAGAAGAATCTCTTTTGAAATTATATTTAAATAACTTTATCTTCCAACAAAATAACGATCCGAAGCATAAGACAAAAAAAAATTACTTTTTCAAATCTAATAAAATAAAACTGCTCGAATGGCCGCCACAATCACTAGATTTGAACTTAATTGAAAATCTGTGGGCTTATTTAGATGAAAACGTGAATAAAATAAACGTAACTGACAAGATATTGTATTATACAGCACTCCAGAAGGCCTGGAATAAAATTGATCCTGAGTATTTGAAGAAATTGTCGAAAGTGTGCCTCATCGACTGGAAGCAGTATTAAAAGCAAAGGGCGGGCACACCAAGTACTAAGCACCATTAAAATTAATTTTATTTGTTTGTTACTTATTATTCTTTTTTCTAAAAGTGTATGATTTATTTTGTCCAGAGTAAAATGTATCAATATGAAAAAATAAATTTTTTACAAAAGAATTGAGCACAATTTTAATTATTTCTTTATTTAAATACTTTCAAATGCTTTGATTTTCTTGTATCCAATAATTTATTTGAACAAATAATTGTGAAAAAAATAGTTACACAAACAAATTTCTTTAAAGGTGTATGATTTATTTTGTCCAGTATTGTACGTTAGCTGCAACCAAAAATATGGCGGACTGTCATAACATATGTCCTAGCAATGGCAATTGAGATAAACAAATATCGTGAGTGTTTAAAAGCAAAAATAACTACAAATCTCTTGTACTTTTGCTACATGCGAAAATATTTGTAGAGGGGAAAATAAAATAGGTAAGAATATTTTTTTCGATTTCCTAAGGATGTTGAAAGATATGTTAAAATTACGCAAAAATTCATTACAAGACATGCATACATGATGATAGAAATGTCTATAACAGCATTAATAGCCGTGCTTTTTCATGCTTTCTCGTTTCTCCTCATGTCTTCTCATTTCTTTTCATGCTTTCTTCGATACACGTGCAACTTTGAATGACTAGGCATGTATTTTTGTCACTGTGTGCACATAATGATATTAACGTTTATTGACACCTAAATGCAAATTTAATAATTTGCACTTAAATCACGCCAGGAAACATGAGACAGTTTACTAATTATTGTTTACTAACCGTCTGTAGACTCCGAGCAATATTCAATGAGACACATAAAATACAAATAAAAATATTTATTTATGCTAAAATTCTATAGTATACGTAACGTAAAGGAAAGTCACCGATACCGACATACCTTTGTTTTTAGACAATATTTCTTAAACAAAAGATAAAAATAAAATAATATAATACAGGTCTATGAACCACTCAGGTTATTCCAGACAGATACCGATCCGCTACCTGACGTATAATATATCTACTCCTTTTACAATCCTTTCTTACATCTTTGAATTTTTCCTAGTCATTTCTCTTACAATTTCCTTTGTTAGATCGCAGGATCATTTCAACTTCGAATATTTTGGCATTACATCTCAGAGTTCTATAGTTTTAAGACTCGATTTATATCTCTGAATTTTATAATTGTATATTGTACTCAATTTTTTTTCATTTATATTTTTTAATTAATTTGGAATTTTTAATTAATCAAACATTATTCAGCAGGTATTTACTTTTTATTTTTTTTTGTATAACTTTTAATAATTGACTTTCAATTTCTGTAACGTATAATACAATGGTATAATGTTACAATAATTATTGGCATCATTAATTATTGGGTGGGTAAGAAAGTGATTGCGTTTTTTTTAGCTCAAAGTTGTATGTACAATATCTTCGTCAATAATGAATGAAATTCAAATTTAAAAAAAGGGTTTTAAAGCTTGAAATCTCTACTTTTAAAAGCTTATCACATTTTTTAAGTTTATATGAGTTTGGTAATTTTTACATACCAAAAACTATGAGCTGAAAAAGACGAAAAATTTTCTTCTCACTTTGTGGATTTGTAACGTGTCCAAAACGAATTTGAGAAAATGTTCGATTACCTATCGTGAAAGCTTGATATTTTCCCTACAAAATCGTTTTTTCTTTAATATTCCTACGATTTTCTGTGTTAGCATAACAACCGCTAGTCTCGGGGAAGGAAAACTAGTTGCAGTAGTGATCCCCGGGGTGGGTGGGTCCCAATCACCACGACACAGCGCGTCCTCGGGTTGCGGATAGAGGAAAAGCCTCGCTATCTCGGTTGAGGATAGAGGCTAGCTGCGAATAAATTGAATAAGCAGTCGCGGACAGTCGATTGGAATGGTCCTCCTGTTTGGGGGTTGGGCGTGGGTTTGATAGGCTCACACCGTGAAACGACTTTATCTTGAAACAACCAAAACTCGCCATGGATTCTTCTGGGGTAAAATTTTCCGGAGGTAAACTAGTCCCCCGTTCGGATCTCCGGGTGGGGACTACCTCGGGGAACTCATGTCGTATAAAGTCAAAACGCGGGAGAGACTTCAAAGTGGGTACGTGGAACGTCCGAAGTCTTTACAGACCTGGGGCGTTTCAATCGATGGTCGGGGAGGTCGAAAGGTACGGGGTAGAAGTTGTCGCGTTGCAAGAAACAAGATGGGCCGGGGAGGGTTCGCTTAATGCGGGTTCGTACACGCTTCACTATGGAGGGTCGGAGATCCATAGTCTTGGCATCGGTTTTATGATTAATAGGAAAATCTTATCCGCGGTAAAAGACATTAAATTTATAAACGAAAGATTAGGATTGCTCGTTGTGCAGGGCCGATGGTACAAGATCGCGATAATCAACGTACACGCGCCGACGGAAGATAAAGATGGCGAAATTAAAGACGGGTTCTACGAAGAACTCGAACACCTCGTGGATCAATTACCGAACGATTACATGAAAATAGTCGTGGGAGATTTTAACGCGAAAATCGGTAAAGAGGACATTTTTAGACCAACGATCGGGCTCGAAAGTTTGCACGAGGAAAGTAACGATAACGGAGTGAGGGTAATTAACTTTGCGACCGGCAAAAATCTTATCGTCAAAAGCACGTATTTTAAACACAAAAATATCCATAAACAAACTTGGATTTCCCCGGATGGAGGCACGCGTAACCAAATTGATCACGTTCTTGCAGATAAACGGCGTCACACGAACGTACTCGATGTCAGGTCTTATAGGGGGGCGGATTGCGACTCGGATCACCTCTTTGTAATTGCCAAAATCAGGGAACGTCTTTCGCTAAACAAAACTAACGGGCAGTTGTTTGGAACTAAACGTCTAAATGTACAAGGTTTGATCGAGGGAGAAAACGGAATAAAATACGCGGTCGAAGTAACGAATAGACTCGCGGCTTCAAAGGAAATAGATGAATCGGATGATAACACGGTTGATAAACACTGGGAAAACGTACGAGACGCGATAGTAAAATCGGCGGAGGCCACGGTTGGTTTTTGTAAAAGGAACAAAAACAAGCCGTGGTTTGACGAAGAATGCGTAAAAATTGTTAAAGTACGAAACGAAGCGCGCATCACGTGGTTGGCTCAAAATACGAAGGAAACTCGGGATCAGTTTCTTAAGATTAGGCAAGAGGCTCATAATATGTTTAAAATTAAGAAGCGTCAATACTTAAAACGTAAAATTGAAGAAATAGATGAAAATTGTAAAAGCAGTAACGTACGAGGCACGTACATGGGGATAAATAATTTTAGAAAGGGATTCCAAGCTAGGACGGAAATGGTGAAAGATGAGAACGATAATTTAGTTACGGATACAACGGCAGTTTTAAACACATGGAAAAATTATTTTGATCGGTTATTGAATGTCGAATCTGAAAACGACCGGGAAATAGAGAATTTTGAGTATCACACGGCTGAACCTAGGATTAACGAACCGACAATTTCAGAAGTAGAAAGCGCGATTAAAAAATTAAAAAATCACAAAGCACCGGGTAATGACTTGATTCCGGCGGAACTGATTAAATGGGGGGGAAGTAGATTGATAGAAGAAATTCAGAAATTAATTATCTTAATATGGAATAAAGAAGCATTGCCGGAACAATGGAAAGATTCAATTATAATCCCGATTTTCAAAAAGGGGGACAAAATGAGTTGTAATAATTACCGGGGTATCTCACTTTTACCTACATGCTATAAAATTCTGTCGAATATTTTATTAATGAGGCTTGTACCATATGCAGATGAGATAATTGGAGATCATCAATGCGGCTTTAGGAGAAATAGATCGACTGCGGACCAAATCTTTACTATTCGGCAAATCTTGGAGAAAAAATGGGAATTCGACCAATCGGTACATCAACTTTACATTGATTTTAAAAAAGCGTATGATTCGATAAAACGGGAGAAAATGTATGAAATTTTAACTCGGTGGGGGATACCCAAAAAATTGGCTAACTTAGTCCAAGTTTGTTTAAAAGATACCAGAGGTAGAGTAAGAATAGGTAATCAAATGTCGGAAACTTTTAATATTCATAGCGGATTAAAGCAGGGGGATGCATTGTCACCTCTTCTGTTTAATCTAGTATTGGAATATGCTATTAAAGAAATGCAGAAGAGTAATGATGGTTTGCAGTTGAACGGTACAACACAAATATTAACATATGCGGACGATATTGCTTTGTTGGGAGATAATAAAGAAACACTAATAAATAACGCTAAAATTCTATTAGATAAAACGAAAGAACTGGGGCTGCAAATAAACGTTGAAAAAACTAAATATATGGTCACTGATAGAATTCAGAATATTCATAATAACGGAAACCTGGTCGTCTGTGATAAAATTTTTGAACGGGTTAGCAATTTTAAGTATTTAGGATCGATTTTAAACCAAACTAATGAAATAAGAGAAGAGCTCAAGAGAAGAATTAATTTGGGGAATGCGTGCTTCTATTCGGTTAAGAAACTACTCGGTTCGCGGATATTGTCTAGGCGCTTAAAAATTAGAATTTACAGAACGATTATTTTACCGGTAGTCCTTTATGGCAGCGAAGCGTGGTCACTTACATTACAAGACGAGAAAAGATTTAGGGCTTTCGAAAATAAAGTACTTCGAAAAATCATCGGGGCAAAACGCGATGAGGAAACGGGCGAATGGAGAAAATTACACAACGCAGAATTACATCAATTATATAATAGTCCGGATATTATTAATGTCATAAAATCGCGTCAATTAAGATGGGCAGGTCACGCGGCGCGTATGGATGAGAATCGAATTGCATATAAAGTACTAATTGGTAAACCGGATGGGAAAAGACCATTGGGTAGACCAAGACGTAGATGGGAAGAAAATATTAGAATGGACCTTAACGAAATGGGGTACGAGTGTCACAAATGGAGGGATCTGGCTCAGGGACGGGAACAGTGGCGGGATTTGGTATTTGCGGCAATGAGCTTTCGAGTTCCTAACGCCTAATAATAATAATTCCTACGATTTTTAGTTACTGAGTTATCGCGGATTAAATAAAAGAATTATTTTGACTTTAATTGCTCATAACTCCATTAAAAATTGTCGTATCGTAATTTAAAAAAGAGATTTTTAAAGCTGAAACTTTACTCTATCAAGATATATTTATATCTTGGGTTGGTAAGAAAGTAATTGCGGTTTTTACTGATAGATATCTTTTAAAAAAACGCAATTACTTTCTTGTCACCCCAATATAATATTATGTTATTAGTAATATTTTTGTTAATTACAGTTATAAAAGAAATATGAAGTGTTTTTGCATCAATTCTGCATTAAATTCACTGCATTAACCTAGTGTAATATTGATAAGAAGTTCACTGTATGATTATACCACATGTGATTATTATGTGACTTCTGAATTCGATTAACATCAAGTTCCGATGGATATGCTGCTTTGTATCTAGGCCTTATCCTGCAACTATTCCACTTGCCGACATGCAAAAAGAATAGAGCTACATTAATATATTTAGTTGTACAATATATTGAAAATCATAAATAGAATTTATCTGAATTTAAAAAATACTTTATGCGAAGTACTACAATGTCTCTTGATGTTGAAATTCAGTGCTCGTACAATCCTTAACATGACTGACAGTCACATGATCGATCACCGATATCAAAGAAGTCGACAGCTATTGATTGTAGTCGATTTTGTATGTTCATGCGTTTTAAGCGTTTATAATCATCATTCTGTCGTTATTGTTTATTAGAATTTTATAGAACGTAAAATAAGAACAGAAATACTGAAAAGTGCTGAAAGCATTCAATTGACCGCAGCCACTATTGTAAGTGTATATAGTTAAACTGTGACATTTGCTTGATACGAAAGCTCTGCAATCTGTATTTACGAAATTGGAAGTTTTTACAGACTAGTAGATTACATAAAGAATCAATGCCGAATTTTTGGAATTGGGCTTAAGAGGATGCTGGACTAACCTAATTATCGATATTACAATTGTATAAAAATCTTCAAATTGATTGAACGAAGTAAAAAATCCTTTTACAGGATTACAGTAGACGCAAAATTAGAAAAAGTGGTGCAGTGGACTTTATATTAAAATCCAAAAAATTAAGTAAGTTTTTAATATTTTATTTTATTTTAATATAAAGTCCATTGCATCACTTCCTAATTTTGCTTTAATCCTGTACAAGGATTTTTTCGTTATTTGCGTTTTCTGTGGTTGAACTAGTGTACAGTTTTAGAATTTAAAGTGAGATAGGTATATGTTCGATATTTGGCGAAAGCGAGAGTTCTAATGCAGTCTAGTGCAGAATAAAGAATAGATCTTTAGACAACTAATTAAGTGTATGATCAACGCAATACTACGAATGCTTTAAAGCGTTTTTTGATCGATCAATTTGTAAAGTCTTTCTTTTGATTGGTTTATTAAACGTTTCAAAGCATTTGTAATGAGACTTTAGCCACAGCCTAAAACGGGAGGATCCCGACCATGCTCGATTGGACATCATCAATCACAGCCGAGTGTCTAGGAGCTTCTTAGTCTCAAGCGCTATGAGTGGCTCATGTCCAATCAGATGCCTCTTAAAAGATTGTTATATTTATGTAATGTAATTATTGTGATTTTGTTACAGGTACCCGGATATAAGTATGCTAAAGGATATAATTACAAATTGGGAGATAAAAATATTTTATGGAAAAAGGATCCTATTTTTTATTTAACAACTCTAAGACCTACTGCACGCGAAATAGACGTAGTGATTAAAGAAATGAAGAAACTCAAGGCCGCGTCGATGCAGTGAGAGCTAAAAAGTGATATATCTAGGAAAGAAATAGAGTTTGTAAATAACATAATCTAACAAAAAAATTGCGGCGAATAGGGCCAGCATTTCTTAATGGATTCAAGGTCGTTGAATCCAAATCCGCTAGCGAAAGATGCCCATTACGTCAGATTTTTGAGATAAATTGAGTAATATGAGTAAAAAAACAGTGTTTTTTAATTATATTTACTATTTTTTTGTATCCAAATGAAATTTTATTTTTCAATTTTATTATCATTACTCTAAAGAGCGAATTTTCATCTTTAAAATGAATTTTTATTTTTTACTGTGTGATTTTTTTTCATTGAGTTATGAACGTTTTCTGAAATGTAAAATGGTGGATCCAAATTAGCGGATTGAATCTGGAAAGTAGATAAAGTTGTATCAAAAAAATATCTTAGGCTTTCTAGAGGACATCGAATCTGGCAAATTTAAAATACAGAAACTCAAAATGGCGGATCTAAAATGGCAGACCGAATGTTACTTTTCGCATTTTGGTTTTCCATAATGGATTTACCATTTTAAATTTCTGTATTTTAAGTTTTTAACTCGGTCTTTCAACGATCTCTAAGGAAAGCTTAAGACTTTTTTGATACAAATCTGTCTACTTTCCAGATTTAATCCGCCAATTTGGATCCATCATTTTACATTTCAGAAAATGTTCATAACTCGACGAAAAAATAAAAATTTTTTTTAAAGATAAAAATTTGCTTTTTAAAGTGGCGTTAATGAAATTGAAAAATAAATACTAAGTAAGAATATTCAAGCCTTATAATGATCGAAGCTAGATCTTTAATGCTTAAATAATTTAATGTAAATTATTTAAACATTAAAGATCTAGCTTCGACCGTTATAGGCTTCAATATTCCTATTTAATATTTATATAATTACATTAGTTTTAATAAAATCACTTATTATTAAAAAATAAAATTTTGTTAGGCCACAAAAAAAAAGATAAATATGGCGAAATACGCTGTTTTTGACTCATATTATTCGATTTATCTCAAAAACCTAATGTGATAGGCATTTTTCGCTGACCGATTTGAATTCAGTGATTTTGAATCTATTAAGAAATGTGGGTCATGGTCGCCGTAGAAAAAAAAGGTCAAATTTTATCGAATAGTGTAATAATTAAAGTAAAAATAAATTTTACTTTCAACCCTGGGAAATGTTTGCATTCTTTGTTTTTACTGAATTAATTTCTTTTATGTTATATTTTGTAATATTGAGCAATTTTATTATATTTTATAATAATGAAATATTTTAATTGATATAATTTTTAAATATAAATAAAGAACCTAGTCAAGTAAGCATATGAAAATGTCCCCAAACCAAATCCAGTTTTGAGCACGTTACATTATTAAGCTCGATAAAAGATTATTTTACACCAAATTTTAACCTGCTAAACTTATTCATATAATTGCAACGGTGAAAAACATCTATTTCAATTTTTTATTTTTATTTTGCTATCGTTTAAATTAAAAATGCTGAAAAAATGTGATGCACTTTTTAGTTTTTGATATTATTGGGTTCGGAAAGTAATTTCGTTTTTTCCCAACAAAGGACTTAATTATATTTTTCACAGCCAACTTCACACTTAAGCCGCATAATCATTATATATTTTGACAGCTGATATAGCAAGGCTTGCTTGAAAAAAGTTCGATTGATTCTACGCAGTAGTTTTTGGTTGGTGCCCTATCAAATATGAAAGTGAAAAGCAGCATTTTCGGCATATTTTACTTTTTTACTATCGAAAAG
>NW_017305672.1:2139087-2139835 GCF_001594115.1 Trachymyrmex septentrionalis
TTTTGATTACTGAGTTATCGCGGATTAAATAAAAGAATTATTTTGACTTTAATTGCTCATAACTCCATTAAAAATTGTCGTATCGTATAATTTAAAAAAGAGATTTTTAAAGCTGAAACTTTACTCTATTAAGATATATTTATATTGTTGGTAAGAAAGTAATTGCGGTTTTTACTGATAGATGTCTTTTAAAAAAACGCGATGACTTTTTACTCCACCTAATACATCTAAAAAAATTTTTTTTAGATTTTTGATGAAAAATTTGAATTTAAAAAAGTGAAAAAAGTAATGCATTTTTTAAATGCGTTTTTTATAGAAAATATTTGAGTACAGTCTTAAAAAAATTATGGTAAATTAATCATTCCATGATGAATGAAATATGTATTCAGATTTTTTAAAAGAATGTGGAGCATTATTTTAAAAATTAAAACAGTTTTTAAATACTTTTTCAAATAAACAAATTCAAAGGACTCTTTCAAAACATAATAACAAAACTCAATCAACGGGCGAAGTAAGAGTCAACCACATTTTTTAATTTTTACATAAAATTATATATTGTATTAAACGCGATGAAACATCACGCCAAAAAATAATAAATAATAAAACTATAAACTAATACATTACAAGTAACAAGTTTCGGCTACCAGTTTGAGCCCTCTTCAGACATTAGTACAATAAAAAATAACAGAACAAATTCAATTGTCGCAAGTATTCGCATAATCCGAGTAATCACAGTTCGGGTGAGTCT
>NW_017305672.1:2139935-2145288 GCF_001594115.1 Trachymyrmex septentrionalis
ATAAATACTTTTTATTTATATTCAGCGCGTGTAAGACTCAGTTTCACAACTGACGGTTAACTCTTAACCGAGGTTCAACTTATTCGTTATCTCTTTTCAATTTCAGATTTGGAAAAAAATGAGAAATAAGTTGAATCTTGGTTAAAAGTTAACCATGAGGTGTGTGTGTGTGTGTGTGTGTGGTGTGTGCGCGTGTGCGTGTGCGTGTGTGTGTGTGTGTGTGTGTGTGCAACTGGGCCTAAGGCAGCGTTGCGTGTCATTTCATCTTTTTCTAACCACGTGGATTAGAAAACTGACAGTTCTGCACGGGGTGTGCAAGTTACATCTCTGCCCGCGCCATGAAGTTGAATCCCCTTCCCTCTTAAGCTGGAAACACAATAGGCACAGGGAATAACAAGCCATCAGAACTCTGAGGTATGATATTGAACTTGTACCCCAAAACTCTGATTGGATGGCTCATTATTCCCTGTTTCTATAGCGAAAGCAGCAATCATTTTAGAAAGAACTGTTTTTTTAAAAAGAAGCGAAATGGATTCATTAGATGTAAATAGTAAATTAGTCAATTATATACTATAAATTATATATCTTTAATATATATAAATGTATTGAAGAAATAAAGCAGGTTTTATTAAATTCTTGTGAAGTTTGCGAAATTATCGTGAATGAGACTGAGATAGGTAATCATATTGCGTGGCAGGATATTCAAATGTTCCTGTGGAATAATAATTCAAGATAGTTTTATCCACAATATAATAAGAGTGCTATTTCATTAAGCACGGATCAGAATGACAGATCGGATTTTTCACTAGAATTGAGCATTCTGCTTCATAACAGTTTTCTCTACCCGTCCCATTCAGTAAAAACGGAACAGAATCTGATTATAAAATATATTTTATCGTTACGGTTCCTGGACGCAGAAACGCTTGTCGCGCGGCAAAATGAGATGCGATAACCAATGAACACATTAAGAGCTGTAAGTTTATTGGGTACATCACATTTGCCAGGCGGCAACCGTTTCCGCGTCCAGTGTGCAGAAGCCATTAGGGTGCTATCACATATAGCCCGTAATCCGTAATCTTCACGATGTCCGCAAAAGTTACTAGGACTTGCATCCGAAACGTTACGTGTGTTATTTATTTCTATGTGTCTCATGGATCCTATGAAATTTCCGTAAAAATTACTAGTTATTACTAATGCTTTTCCTAATTTTATCTATTTGACTAACAGCGTTTTCGACCCGAGCGGATTTACTTCCATTTGGGTTGAATAATGTTCTACTATTGGTTGACGTTACATATTCGACTAATAGGAAAGCATACAACATCTTTAATCCAACCTAGGTTGGTGCATCCGTCGCGAAAAAATAGATGATTTTACTATTAAAAATATTATTGAAAAAATCATTGAAAATGAATGGCGTTTTCAATAGTATTTTGTAACAAGCTGAATGAGTTTTTGCCAATGATAATATTTTATTAGGAGTATAAATAAGTTTCCGCCGTTTTTTATCAAAAATTGGGCGTTTATTGTGAAAGAACGGTACCTAATGTTTTATTCGAAGTATTGTCCATCGCTAGCCACTACTTTTTCCCATCTTTCTGGCAGCATACGGATACCGCGTCGGAAAAACGCTTCATCTTTTGAAGCTATCCACGAATCGACCCAATTTTTGGTATCTTCATATGATGTGAAGTGTTGCTCAGACAGGCCATGCGCCATCGATCGAAACAGGTAATAATCAGAAGGAGCAATGTCTGGTGAATACGGAGGGTGGGGTAAAACTTCCCAATTGAGTATTTCCAAGTAGGTTTTGAACGGCGCCGCAACATGTGGACGAGCATTATCATGCAGAAGAATAACTTTGTCGTGTCTGGAGTAGTAGCGCGTTTTTCCTTGAGTGCTCGGCTCAATCTCATCAATTGTGTTCGGTAGAGAGCCCCAGTAATGGTTTCGTTCGGTTTGAGCAACTCATAATAAACGACACCTAGCTGATCCCACCAAATACACAACATGAGCTTTTTCCCATGAATGTTCGGCTTGGCTGTCGATGTTGAAGCATGGCCAGGTGGTCCCCATGATTTCTTCTTCTTTGGGTTATCGTAGTGGATCCATTTTTCATCACCAGTGACTACACGGTGCAAAAAACCCTTTTGTTTACGCCTGGCAAGCAGCATTTCACATGTGAAAAATCGGCGTTCAACGTTTCTCGGCTTCAGTTCATATGGAACCCAATTTCCTTGCTTTTGAATCATTCCCAACAATTTTAAGCGATGTGAAATTGCTGGTTGAGTCACTTCTAATGTAAGTGCAAGTGCTTCTTGCGTTTGGCACGAATCTTCATCCAATAATGCTTCCAATTCCGCGTCTTCGTACACTTTCGGCCTTCCGCTACGTTCTTTGTCTTCGACGTCAAATTCACCGTTCTTAAACTTTTGAAACCACTCACGGCAACTTCTCTCACTTAAGGCAGCCTCACCATATGCTTCTACAAGCAATCGATGCGCCTCAGCTGCAGATTTATTAAAGAAGTAAATCAAAAGCTCCCGCAAATGATGCTTATTCGGCTCAAAACTCGACATTTTCGCACGAAAAAAGATATAAGATGCTGATGCAAAATCGCTAATATTTCAAGGTTATGTTCTTGCCAGATGTCCAACCTTACGATATGACGTTTTACAGCTGATAATTTTAACTATAACATACTGGTAGCGCCATTGTTTGTCAAACGGCGGAAACTTATTTATACTCCCAATATTACTAGCTAGTAATGCTTTCAATGGTTTTAATTTTATAGTTTTATTGCTAAAATGAGTATTATTATTGATTAATATCTTATTCTAGAATACACATAAAATTATGATTTAAAAAAAAGTTTTCCTGAAAAGTTTTTCGTTACGGCTTAAGCCTATTCTACAATGACCGTAATGTAAGACCATAACATAAATCGCAAAACGCACACGCAATTCTTGTCGAGACAGCCAATCAGAAACGTTGAATTCAGTCACTTGTACTACATTAGGTCACTGCATATTAAAAGCTACTTTGCATGAAATTAGCAAAGTTAAATAAATATTTTAAACGACTATCTACTAATGATATTATCACTAATGATATTATATTTAACAAAATATATGTGTATCATTTCATTGTCAAAGTTGATTATATTGTATTACTGAATTGAGATAGTTTATATAAAGCAGCTTTTAATATGTCCTTATCCAGTGTAGTGCGAGTGAATTCATCATAAGTTTAAAGATTGAATTTGAAGAAGTTAGGCCTCCCATAACGTGTTTTATTTTATTATTAAATCGAAGTATTGTGCTTTAAATGATTGCTTTGCAAGCACAAAAAGTAAAAATTAGACATTGATCAGGCCAATCAATAAAAGAAGATGACAACAGGGTTTTTTATTTAATCTGATTCTCGAAATTAGATTAACTGATCATGAAGAATTTTTTGCTTACATTTGACTCTAGCCTGAACAATATAAAATGCTACTGGAACTAGTAACTCGATAATTGAGAAAATGTAGCAATCAGAAACCTATCGCCCGATGCACGGTTAGCCATAACTTTGACGAAAGTAATTACAATTGTTATCAATAGTATTCTGTTGCTTAAATGAACAATTTATCTAATTGTTAACAATTTCCTTAACAATTATATAATAATTTCTTTATTTTTTGTTTTATTTCAAGTATGTGCAACTTATTAACACTGATTACATTAATGCGCTTTTCATCTGTTCTGGATTAATGTAACGTAAAGAAATGAAAATAGTTCATTTCGCTGCGAACTTGGTTATATTTTACTTAAACTTTGATACTTCGATGATATATCGTTAATTCATGTACAGAACAAATCTAAGTTTATCAGTTCAATGCTTGATATATATAATATTTCAATTTCATAAATCAAAGAAAAGAAGTTACTATCCGAGTTTGGGCGGAATCATCGTCATTTCGATGGCGAATGCTATATAAAATTAGAAGAAGAAGAAGATCAAAGAAAAGAAAGAAATTAATAATAACATTTTACTTCAGATATGAAGCACCACTTCGGTCTGAATCTTAAGATGTTGAATTACTATATATATACTATATATACAATATGTCGTCAATGTAGCAAAATACGTAATTCAGGTCCTTGAAAACTGCGTCCATAAGCCGCTAGAAGATTTGGGTTGCACAGACCGAAAATCATCCGCTGGAACTCAAACAGACCAAATGGGATTATTAGAGCAGTTTTTTTGTCCTCTGGAGCGATGGATATTTAGTGGAATGCTTTCGTAAGATCCAGTGTTGTTAATGTGATACATCCGTTCAGTCGGTGCGTGAAGTCGAAGTAAATGTGGAGAATGGGATGACGATCTGAAACTGTAACTTTGTTCAACTGGCAGTAGTTGCCTTCAGCTACTATCCTTCTTGTGCACAATATGTAATGAACTAGCCTACTCGCTTGAAGATTGCTTACAATTTCCTTCTACTAAAAGTTGCTCGAATTCCTTCCACGCTGCATTGGCGAAAGACGACGGGCTCGTTCTGCTATCGCTCGGCCGTTAGTGATGTTGCACCGTATGCTTTGGCTCTTGGGCTTTGGCTGGTCTTCGTCACATGCAAAATGGTTTTATACGACTATAATGACTTACGAGAAAATGATGGTGTGCGACAGGTGCTGATGCTTCCTGGCGTGCAAAGCTTAATCGTGCTATCGATGAGTCGTCGGTTCCGCAAGTTGTAATGCTTAAGAAAGTCCGCGCTTACAAGTAGCTGCTGTACATCCGCAACAAGGAATTGCCATTATCATTCTTCGGAATGACAAATCTAACCTAAGAGTTTTTTCTCCGTATATCTGCGTACCGTTAATGACGAAAATTTTGAGATTAACTGGCGCGCTGCACTTAACTAGGAACTTGGGTATCACAGAGACGTCGGCGCCTATATCGGGAATTTTGCTCCTGAATTACGATCCAGGATAGCGAAACGATTTTGTGACGGCGCAACACTCGCGGCTATCTCAATCCACGGGAGCCGATCTAGTTTCCCTTCTCTGACGGCTCGCATCTACGAGCACGGTTTCTTGCACTTCTTCGCGTCGCGGAACGCGACCGAACCCACTATGATAATAGCACGGACCATTCTCTTCTTTCCGACCCGGTGTATCTGATCGATTTTTACGCCTACCATATCGTCCTCGACTCGCCGAACATCCTTGGCGAGAGCGATATCCGCGATCCAATTGTTTTGACAACGCATCGACCTATAAACGCCTGAATTGCTTTCTGCATATCTGATACTAACTTATCGCCTTGACAGCCGATTGTGTTCCTGGCGTGTCAACTGCCATAATCGTTG
>NW_017305672.1:2145388-2162335 GCF_001594115.1 Trachymyrmex septentrionalis
CGCTGACCCTTGACAGCCGATTGTGTTCCTGGCGTGTCAACTGCCATAATCGTTGGGTTTACGACGTCCACTGCCATCGGCCATCTCAGTAAAACGCTGCAAATTTAATACCAGAGGCCGCTAAAATAGCACAGGTTATGTTGTGACTGCTGTGCTCAATGTGACGCCGAGCGTGTATGGGCACTGGCGATGGAAGATTGGCGAGAAATCACTAAGTTCACAAAGAAATGTTATCATTGTTTCTAACTTACAAGTCATAAGGCAGTTTAATATAAACTCAAATGAATATTTGGAACGTACAGATCGAAAGAGTAGAGACGTAATTGCGTTACGACAGCTTGGATATCGGTATCGCATTACTAAGTTAGAATATGAGAAATTAAAAAATCTACAATATAAACATCTGAAGGCGCGAGTAATTATCTAATGACGTGAGCAGTAATCAATGCCGATCTTGCAATGAACATAAAGTGATAATTAATCTTACCGAGCACTAACTTAAAATCTATCGCTGAGGCTTACAAAAGGTTCCGCACGCAAACCGCCAAGACATCAGAGAGATAGATAGAGAGAGAGAGAGAGAGAGAGAGAAAGGAAAATCCATAAAAAAGAACTGATTCGAGCGCCGCACTAACGCAACTAACGCTTACAATGCCACACGACTTGCGCAGAAAATTGCTCAAGAAACAACGATCGTAAAACCGGTTCATTGCAATTTTCAGCAGACAGATTTCTGAGTCAACGCGGATGGTTTGTCGTCTCCCATGGCGAAAGGCGACAGAGTAGCTTCTCGTCGCCCTCATCAAAAAACGTTATGCGGTCCTTCAGGACGTTGTACTTTCCCTCGCTCGGAGGGTCCAAAATGATGTCCGAGACACTATCGAGCGCTTCACCAGACATCTGTACTGCTACATATCGGAATTTACTTGCGTCTGTTGAGATTCTATGATTCTGAAAAGCGAGCTCTATATGTGCGAACTATAGTCACAGGTTGTTCTTGCAAAATGGCGGCAGTCGCAGTTGGCGGGAATTGATGCCGGCTACCTCAGGACCTCCTGTACCTTCGCTGCCTCTAATCACAGGCGGAAGATTGCTGATGTTCTGACATCTTATACGATTCCGTTGTTGGTGGACCCTTAGTCGGGACCGAAAAAGCGAGTGTTCTGACATAGGCGCGATAGTTTCTTGTTGCACATGTCCTTCACGTCTCTTACCGAGATCACGTCATCAATATGTGGCGTCTATATGGAAGAGTGGATTGTTCTCACGACGGTTTCTTATTAACAATATACCTTTATTGATTCACAAACTTTTTGGTTATGAATACATAGAAATGTACGAGGCCTTTGACTATATAATTATGAACTGCTAATTACCCCTACTCTTCCTATCTTTTCCGTAAGATAGACAAAGAGACTCGCACAGCAAACATCACGCGTACCTCTGCCAGTAAAATGGCAAAAAATCGAAACACAGTCACGTTACGATGATAAAACAGAAAGAAATAGAGAGATAGAATATGACATATATAGAGATAGAATATGTTGCATTATTTTATTAGGTTTAATAAAGTGCAGAATCAAAATAAAATATACATGTATAAATGTATTTAACGCACAATAGTAAAATATAGATAACAAGTGTTAATAGACATATATATATTATTTAATAGCTATATAAGTTGTGACGTTTTTCGTCTGCCACAAAGATCGTAAGGCCCGACTGAGTAGCGCAGTTCTAGCGTCCTGAGTCCTATCACTTTTTTTTGTTGCTTCCCGCGACGACTCATTATAAGTTCTTCGGGAGATTTATTATTCGCGTCCTAAGCCACAGCCTAGTCATTGTCGCTAAATCTTGTCGCGTATCGAATTGTATTGTCGTATCGGAATTTTATATCGTAGTGTCTGCGTGTACTCTATCTTTGCTGACTTTCTGTAGAACGGTTTGAAGTCTCACGGACGAGCACGAGGTCGCGATAATACCGTAATCGTCTCCTATCTCAGCTATCAAGGCGTCAAGCTATTGTTCGCGTGATTTGCGAGAAATATTTTTATTGGCGTGAGCTCGTGCCGCCGAGAGTTAGCGTAATTGATACGCACCGCGTAGAGCATATCGGCTTGTGCGAGGCACAAGTTAAAATAACACATTTCGATTGAATACTGTCGCCGAATACTGATCTTGTCAATGAGTATAAACGAAGTCGAAGATTAATCAAATATTTGTTACTCTTTTTTATTACTAATTATAGTGTGATTTATTGCCGTCGCCATTCGTTTCTCCAAACGATCTTCTATCCTCGACCACGAACCGCCCACTCTGCCATTTCCGAGGCTGAGCTACCGGTTACGAGTACCGTCCGCGTTCGCAGCTCGTTAGAATATCGTATAGAGAATATACCGAATGATTTTGAGAAAGTAGCACGCTCACTCGTGCCTGGCGCCCAACTATCAGTTTCAAGATTTTGCGTTGCCCTGAAGAGTGGCCGCGTAAAGATACATTTCTGTCGCATTTCTTTTGAAGTTACATGCAACTTGACTATATAAGCGAGAAAATTAGTTGCGACCGCGCGACGAAGTTGCACCACACTCGTGAGTGCGGTTGCAAAATATAAATGTAATGTTCAATAGCTGTACAAATAATGTTATATTATTGACCGCTAAAAATTACAGCTTTCATTAACGTGCGTCTCAAAAGATTTTTTTATTTAGATATTGTGATACATTTTCCTTCATAAAATAATTTTATTTCGAAGTAAAATGTTATTTATTAACAATATGATTGGAAACAAGACCGTTTATGTTAAATACATTACTTTAAAAAACTGTAAACTTATTTCGAAAAATATTGCCTCGTACGAAATGCAAAAGATTCGACTCCCGGCCGAGGCAATATTTTTCGCAATAAATTTATTATAATTTTTTAAGATTTGGGAAATTTAGGGGAATTATTAATATTTCAGATTGATTGCGTTGAAAGTCCGATAACCATATCGGCACGCAATTATCATTTCTGAAATTAATTCATTTAAATGTATATAGTACAATACTAATTGCCTCAAAAGACCCGCATGAACAACACATCCGCGAAGTCTTAAAGAGATTGGGTTATCTATTAATTTATCTAATGCGTCTTCAGTACGCTATCTGAAGTATTTCATCAATAAAGACGGCACCAGCAATAAAGGAACGCGTCGAGATTGTCGCGGATTATCCAAAACCAAAGGCGGTAGCGGAATTACGCCATTTTCATGGCCTAATCAATTTCTATTGCAGGTTTGTCAAGGATGCTACCATCCAAGTACCTCTATACATCATCATTGCAGGAGCAAACGAGACAAGCGCCCAATCACGTGGACCCCTGAAGCCGAATATGCATTCACTGAATGCAAATGGCAGCTCTCAGACGCCGCACTTTTAGCCCACTCGTTAGAAGGCGCTCCGCTGCTCTTTTGCACCGACGCCTCAGACACGGCAATGGGTGCACACATTGCAACAACTGCAAAACGAAGAATGGATGCCACTACGATTCTTTTCCAGGAAGTCCTTTGTCGTCTAACGGACATACAGCGCCTACGACCGTGAGTTGCTTGTCATTTATAATATTGTAAAATATTTCCGTCATATGCCGAAGGTCACGAATGTTCGGCAATCGATTACAAGCCGTTGGTCTACGCTTTTGATCAGAAGTCAAGCAAGGCATCATCACGACAACTGTGACATTTGGACCTAATTGGTCAGTTTACGACGAAAATTATCTAAATGTCAGGTGCCAGTAACGCTATATGCCAGTCGTGGTCACAACGGACGAACTAGCACAAGAGCAAAGCGTCGACAAAGAGCTCAAGGCATTATTAAATTCTAATACCAGCCTGAAATTACGGAAACTTCATCTAGATAAAACGAATCGTACAGTATATTGCGACATCTCTCAGGACGACGTGCGACCATATGTACCCGGTTCCCTGCGCAAAGCAATTATCGAGACAGTACATAGCCTGTCTCATCCGGGAGTACGAGCTACTATCAATCTCATCGCGCAAAGATTTGTGGCCTGGAATGAATAAAGATTTATCTGAATGGGTGAAGACATGCCTATCCTGCCAGTGCGTCAAGATCCAGCGCTACAACAAAAATGTTCCGGAACACATCAAGATTCCTGATTCCCGATTTTATCAGATCCATTTCAACATTGTCGGACCACTTTCACTGTTCAAAGGCTACAGGTACTGTTTCACCGCCATCAATCGTTACACGCGATTGCCTGAGGCGATTCCCATCATCGGCGTGTGCGGATACCATCGTAATGGCCTTTTATACATCCTGATAGCACGTTTTGGTGCACCAGTTGTACTTACTACGGATCGTGGATCCCAATTTGAATCTATGTTGTTTCAGACACTAGTCCGTCTAATAGGTGCCGAGAAGATCAGGACCACAGCCTATCACCCCGTCTCTAATGTCATGATAGAACGGTTTCATCCTAGATTTGTTCGTCATTACAAGGGCTACATTTTATGAAAATTTCGAAGCTTTGCATTTAAATTTCACAACAGAGAGCGAGTGAAAAAAGGACCTTTTTCGGTGTTTTTAAGTTTTTTTTTATTGAACTAATATATCGATTTTAATGTTCCACGTATCATTTTGTAGATATTCATTTTTGTAGGTCGAATACCTATATTTTTCATACCGAATTTTTTTCCATATAATCAATATCTTTCTTTTTTATAAGCAAAAAACGTGCTCTTTGCAACTATTCAATTTTTTTTCGCATATTTTCTTCACAAGTCTTGAGTCTCGAACATACGCATTTCTTTTCTGGTGGCTTTCCGAAGATTTTTGTGAAGAGAAATGTTGGTTTATAATTTTTTTAAAATTCTACTTCTACTGAACTATTCTTGCTACTCGAGATTATGAAGGAGATATTTAACGCTCATGAAAAATCGTAAATATTTCATAAACTGTTGCGTTTTAACATGATTTATATTATCTTGTACTTCTGGATTAATGGAAGGGGTACATTTACTACAATTTATTAAAACTTATATGTTACTTAGAATGATCCTTATCACTTATCGATGCTATGGGCCGCCAAGCGGCTGAGATTGCCAAGAAGGCAAACAAGCGACTAGTGTGAGAAAGAGTTCGCTATCTCGTTTACTCTTGACGTGCCGAGCACACGTATATGGGCTCGTGCTTATATGTGTGTTACAACGCCGCACCACGATAAATGGCTGAACTTATAGGTGTGGAAAAGTGACGTTTTGATGACGAAATTTAGGTTGCATGCCATTTTGTTATTATTTGCTTAATTATGAAAATATGACTTGTCTCGTTATCAAAGTCGTAATTATCGATAAAAACTAAAGTTATCTTGGAATTTTATATGTAAAAGTGTACATTTTACTCGTTTCAACAGCTGTCGGGTGTGTTTCTGCTCGATTATAGGCTCACTTTACATGCCTTTTACGACCATTTATTTCTCCCTTGACCACTGTCAAGGGAGAAAAGGACAATTTTCATCGATTTTTACAAGTGTTTTAAAGCGATTTCGTCGTTTTGTTTTATTCAAATTGTCTTTATTAAAAAATGACGTGCATTATTAACAATATATATTAACGTGTCATTCCTCGCTTTTGACATCATAATTACAACATAAATTGCCGTCGCGACTAGTGAGGAACCTTAAAGCGTAGTAGCTGATATAATTTGATACAATTTGATGGGTTGACGCAAATTACGCTTATGTAAGTTACGCTGCATGTGAAAGCAGCCTAATCTACTTATGATTGAAGCGACGTATACGAAATTCTATGATAATACTATAATATACGTAACATATACTGTGGTATTTCCCTAGACTTTATATACATTTCTTTTCAAGAATAGGGGCCCTGTTACGAAATGGATCTGGAACGAATGCTCAATTCTAGTGAAAAATCCGATCCGTGCTTAAGTCCGGATCTACAATAGGTGATTTAAGTCTTAAGCTGAAACTATTAAGAAACTATTCAATTATAGCCGAATGCGAGAAAAATAATCGAGTGTGATTCGTCCATTTCTTATGACTTAAAACTTAAAAATCTATTGTAGATGGGCTAATGGGATGGCACCCTTAGCTGAACATGTCCGTTCTGTAGAATTTTCTCTACCGCTCATGTAGCCGGAACGGAATAGAATTTTGATAACAAAATATATTTTGCTTTTATAGTTCAGTATTTTTGAGTATTCAACGTGATATTATAGGTAAGATAATTCCATAAATTTATACTATTTAGTCGCATTAAAATGACGAAATACCTAAATTAAATCAAACAAATTAATTGCGACCGAGGTGACATTCTGTTTCGACTACATGGAACGGGTAGAGAAAGTTCTTACGGAACGGAATTATAGTGAACTTAATTTTCTAGTAAAAAATCCAGTCCGTCGTTTTGATTCCGTGTACGTACATGGACTCTGATGAGACATACAGTGCTATACACACTGAGGCCGATATTTATAGTCGGATGTTATATTTAAGACTGTTTTACAGTTCTTAGATATTACGAACCAATCAGAGAGCCGTATGAACATTTTAAGACATTACTTAAAATAATCTTAAAGAAAATAAGAACCGACTATGAACCGAATACCGGCTTGAGAGTGTATTCCGAACTGAATTATGTCTTCTGCACTGGACGCGGACACGCCTACTGCGCGGCAAAATGAGACGCGGTAATTAATGAACATGTTAGAAGTGTTACGTCTCCGGCCAATCTTCGGTTTCGAACCAACCTGAGGCTGTAAGTGGGATAGGAAACTCGCGATTCCACGCGTCGGACGAGGCTGCGAGCGGGGGTTGTCCAATTTAGTGATTGGCTAGAAATGAACGGTGGATATAGCGATCGTAGATTCGGACTCATTCCATAGTCGCTATTTCGTCACTCTTAAGAATACGAGAAATCTTTCTAATACTCTGGGGCATTCGGAGCAAGTTGCAACTGCGCGAAGCGTAACCAATACTAGCACGCACGCGTTGTAAGTTTCGAACCGTTCAGGGTAATTCAAATGTAATGACGCAAAACCCCGTAATAATTCTCTCTTTCGGAAATCGGTAGCACGATGTAACATTCAGTACATTTAATTATTCCGCTCTCTTTATGTTGGTCGAACAAAGCGGATGCATAACAACCTATGTATCCACGTGACGTACGGGTTAACTGATAGGATCCGAGTATCGATTGAAGTGCGCGAACGCGGGAATGGAGGGCACTGCCCTCCTTGCTTCGTGTGATTCATCGATGGCGAAGTTGACAAATGCAGAAGAGACTTTCTTACCTTGAGAGATACTCAGTTGATGCTCTCAAATACCAGTTAAAGAGGTGGTCGATGCAACAAGGCCTCTTCAGCTTTCTGGATAAATTCAGTTGCCAAAACTGCTCTCTTGGACGGACGATCACTTTTCACTAATTTTATAGCGATTATGTTATCGAAATTACGGCGAGGAAAAATGGGGATTCCAAAGGATTCATTCAAATTTGGTTAATTAAACGTGTATTTAATGTTAATTTACGCGGTACACTAATTAACGGTCTACTAATTAATTTTACGCAAAAGTATAATTATTTTATAACTAAATTGAAGAATTACGATTATAGGAATTGGAATATATGATTCTAGGTTTAGAAGTTAGAACTAACACTTTTAGATTTGGAAATTGAAAATAGAAAGAAAAATTATATTTGAATTTGAAATTAGGTTTCTTAAAACTAGAGCGATTGAGCAGACAAAGGAAGGAGTCGGTGTTTGCGCGCGTGTCCACTTTAGACGACGCGCGCTGCTACTCTGCATTCTCTCCCACATTTTGCCCGTGGGCGTTCCTAAAAATTCATTTCATTGATCGCTCTGTCGACTGTAAGTGTCGAAGAAAAGGGTCAGGTACATCTCTAGAGATTTGGTGCCTGTGCTACTTGAAGTCTGTTAAAAAAATAATTACTAAATTGTTATGGACGTGACAGGAGTTGTAAGCTTATTGACTATCGCATCACATTTTGCCGCGCGGCAAACGTTTTCGCATCCAGTGTGCAGAAGCCATTAGTTTAGCTTATTTTTTTTCTAGATGTTGGTAGCTCCATAATTTAACCGTAATTTAAGAAGTGTTCCGAATCTGACGACCGTCAATGTATTAGGTGGTGAATTTAATTTCTGCCGTTTTTTTGTCTCCAAAATTGATTTGTTTCGAAAGGAAGATGAATGAATAGACAACAGGATAATTCCACGACGATAGAACGCAGTATCTTTCGAGGCGATTTATTCATTCACCCATTTTTGGACTTCTTCGTAACTGGAGAAGTATGTGTCCGTTATTGCATCGATCGGAAGAGATGGTAATCCGACGGTGTCAAGTCTGGAGAGTACGCTGAATGCGGGAGAATTTCTCATTCAAGTTATAAAAGTATCTGCTTCACGCTTTTCGCAACATACGGTCGAGCGTTATCATGCAATAAAATGACTTTGTGTCGATTGTTGGCTATGATGATTTTTTTTGTATCAAGTCATCACTCAATCGGCATAATTACTGTTTGTAGCGATCAGCTGTAACGATTTCATTTGGACGTAAAAGCTCGTAATACAGCATACCCTTCTAGTTTCACTAAATGCAGAGTAAGGTCTTATGCCCGTAAATTTCCTTTTTGATGTTGAAGAGGCTGGTTGGCCGAGAGATCCACTAATGATTTTTTCCGCTTGGGATTATCTAAATAAATACATTTTTTATTGCCAGTAACGATACGCCATAAAAAACTCTTTTTTCTTTGCCTGGCAAGCAAAGAAGTCGCGATAGATAAATGATTCAAAATGGCATTTTCTGACAACTCATGTGAGCCATCTCCCTTCCTTATGAAATAATCTTTTCCATGTATGCATTTTGAGATAGCCTTTAAAGTAACATTTAACGCTTTCGACAACTTTAAAAGCGTTTCAGCTGAATTCTTATTGAGCAATTCTTGCAGCTCGACATCATCAAATTTTTTTCGGCTGTCCTGGACGTTCTTTGTTTCTCACATCAAAATCACCGTTTCAGAAGCGTTCAAACCAAACTCTACATGTTCTTTTCGATAGAATTTCATATACTTTGAATAATGAGCGATGCGCTTCAGCTGCGGTTTTCTAGAGGTCGAAGTAGTGAAGAAACACATGTCGGAAAAACAGCTTATTACGGTTCATTTTCAATCGATTGAAAAATCTCTGGCGTCAAGAAATCCAACCTATGAGGATTGAATCACTTTCAGCGATGTCTAAACTATAAAAGACATACGACTTCACCGTCGAAACTCGCCAGCATTGGAGTTAGCATCCTCTAGCAGCGAACGGCAGGAATTAAGTTCATTGTCAATAATATACGAATATGTTCATACATATAAAATTTTTTTCCAAGTTATAGCTCACAAGTTTGTAAAATAATTACAAAAAGAAAATAAAAGCCAGCTTATGAGCTGTAACTCGGAAAAAAATTTTATATGTATGGATATATATTATATTAGGCATGTTTGTTTTTGAATCGGTTCATTTTTCTTCTTTTTCTTTCCAGAAGGAAAGAAGAGGAAGAAAGGTGAATCGGTGCCAAAGTTCAAGCTGAAAAGAACAAGATCTTTATTTTTGGAAAGTATTGCATACGAAAACTAGGGAAATACTACAGTGGATGTATTCCGAACCTGATTAGTTTAGGTTATTTTTTCTCTTAGACGTTGGCAGTTTTATAATTATTTTTTATTTATAACTTCTTACAGTCTATGTGGCACATGCCACATCACAATTCGTGGTTTCACGAACCACCGTCGCGCGGTACGCGCCGAGCGACGGTGGTATAGGGAGGAATATATGTATGATATGTGGAAGAATGGTCCCCTGTACCTGGAATATCTATTCGGAATGGAACCATACGAACCTCTATTCGAGTAAGTTACTTTATTTCTCTTATTACAGGGTGCGGCAGAGAAACTTACTTTTTTTAAAGGTTAATAAAAACGAAACTATTGCAGATATCGGTATAATTCTTTTTTCCTCTTACAGATCACCTCATCAAATTTTTTTTCATGCACTTTTGAAAATTACATCTATCAAATGACGGCCGCCGTTGTCTATGCACTGATTGAGTCGATTTCTGAAGTTTTGCGTCACTCTCTGAAGCATGTCCACCGGTATTTCGGCGATGGCGTTCCGAATGTTTGTCTTCAGGTGAGCTAGGGTCTCTGGTCGATCGTTGTAAACAATAGACTTCAAATAACCCCATAGGAATAATGAAGCGCGCTCGAAAGGCACGTTGAGTGGCGACAATGGAGCGGCCATTACCAAAGTATGCCTCGACGGCAAACGCGCGATGCTCTCTTGTCCAAAGCATGATCGAGACTGGCTGTGGGGGGAACAAAAATTGAGGACCTATCCTTTCGGACGCACCCCCTCCCAGCTTCTTACCTTCACCCCTTGCCGTTTGGCGCGTTTTTCAAAAAAGTAAGTTTCTCTGCCGCACCCTATATATTAATAATACAATATACGAGGTGTGATCAAAAAGTAAGGTGACTTTTCATTTTTATAAAAAAATATTCATTTATTCATCCAAAATTATGTTATCCCCTTCAAAATAATCCCCCTTTGATACAATGCACTTGTGCCAGCGCTTTTTCCAGTCGTCAAAACACTTCTGAAATGCACTTTTGGGTATTGCCTTGAGCTCCTCCAGCGATGCAGCCTTAATCTCCTCAATCGTCGCAAATCTTCGTCCTTTCATGGGCCTTTTCAATTTTGGGAAGAGGAAAAAGTCGCAGGGGGCCAAGTCTGGTGAATACGGTGGCTGAGGCATGATGATAGTATTGTTTTTGGCCAAAAAACTACTCACTAGTAACGACGTTTTGGAACGCAGTTTTGGAACGAATTTCGCTGACACACGTGTCATACCCAAAACATCCGTTAAAATTGATTGGCATGAGCCAAACGATATGTTAAGATCATCAGCTATTTCTCTAATCGTGATTCGACGATTTTTCAACACAATTTCTTTCACTTCCTGAACATTTTCGTCGGTTTTTGACGTGCTGGGGCGTCCAGAGCGAGGTTCATCGTTAACATTTTCTCGGCCCTCTTGGAATAACTTATACCATTTATAAACATTTTTTTTCCTCAAAGTTAACTCACCGTACGCCACTATCAACATTTCAAGAGTTTTTGAACACTTAATACCATTTTTTACACAAAATTAATACAAACTCTCTGCTCCATTATTTTCAAAAGCAAAAAATCGCCGAGCACGCAAAAACACATAAAAACAACACATGCTATATAGTCAAAACTGTGAACATATGATCGTGACGAGTGTACCAACACAACAACAAAAAATTTTTTAAATTAGAGTGTACAGAGCGCGCGAAATTCAAAAAGTCACCTTACTTTTTGATCACACCTCGTACTAATATTAATAATTTTTTTATATTACAGAATGAGCAAGAGAGAAGAAGAAAATAAAATATACAGTGTGTGAGAGAAAAACAGTGCGGGCCTCCTCAGTGATTCTTATCACATTCTTAAGGATGTGTTATCTTTCTATATACAAGTGCGAGACTCTGATCCTGTGTATAAAATGCAGACCCATCAATCTGTCATTTGTGTTCAGTATGGAAAATATAGTGCATTATCCATGTTGCGATTAAAAATATGCATGTGTTCATGTATACTTTTCGGTTTTTAGTTTGGCTAGTTATTTTGTTTCGCGCATGCGCGTCGCCTTTTTGCCCGACGTGGCAATCGATGCCGGTTGCAGTTCAGTTTCAGTTTCTTTTGTTCTACCGCCCGTCACGAGTTAACGCTGCGAGTGCGTTCTTTTTTCACTGTACATGTTGTTTAATTGAAGTATAATAAAGTTTCTTTCTCTCACTCACCACTGTGTTACTTGCTCGAGCTGTGCGCAAGTTTTCGCTTGCAGGACTGTGATATATTCGCACGAAAAATAGTCATCTGTCCTGATTGACTCGCGTGTGATAATTTGTGTTTGCAAATCAAGAAAATGGCAGGTTCAAGCAGTCTAGACATTAAAGACATATCGAAGTTCGACGGGCAAAATTTTCAGCTGTGGAAATTCCAGATGCGAGCGCTTTTCTTAGCAAATGACCTGCTTGCGATAGTCGATGGAACCACTGTAAAGCCTGAAGAGGCAGGGCAAGAGCAAAATTCCTGGACACAAAAAAATGCAAAAGCCATGGTACTAATGGCGTCCGCGATGACCTACCCACAACTTGAGTATTTAGTGACATGCGATAGTGCCGCGGAAATGTGGACAAAACTGTCAGGAATCCACGAACAAAAAAGTGCAACGAGCAAATTATTGCTCACAACCAGATTCCATGAATATCGCATGAAAGTAGGCGATTCCGTTGCCGCGCATGTCGCCAAGGTCGAAAATATGGCAAGGCAACTCAAGGATATCGGCGAAGCAGTCTCTGATGTCACCATCATGGCGAAGATTCTCGGATCTCTACCGACAAAGTACAACGCCTTCGTGACTGCCTGGGACAGCGTCGACGAAGCCAGTCAAACCATCTCCAATCTAACCGGAAGACTCATCAAGGAGGAGAATCAACTCGCTGCAGCAGACGAGGTCGACGAGACGACGAGCGCGCTAGCGACCATTAGCTTAAGACGTCACAAAGAAAAATCGCAAAAGGGTAAGCCGCGAGAGCACAACAGCGAGCAAAAGAAATATGCGAATTACGAATGCCACTACTGTCGTAAAAAGGGGCATATCGCTCGTTATTGTTTAAAAAAGGGAAATGTTAAAAAACGCGACCCGAGTGATAAACGTGACGCGGGTGATAAACACAATAGCGGTTCCGGGAATCTCGAAGCTTTCGTCGCGAGTAACGATGCTTCGTTATTTGGCAATCTCAATGCGAACGATTCGTGGTTTTTAGATAGCGGCGCTTCTCAGCACATGTCTTTCAGAAAAGAATGGTTCAGTGAATTCGAAGAATGCGCCGGCGTAACCGTGAGTCTCGGCGACAATTCGGTTCTTAAAGCAGAAGGTCGCGGATCTGTTTTAATAAAAAGATTAGTAAACGAAGTATGGCAAGACGGCATATTAGAAAATGTTTTGTATGTCCCACTTCTGCAAAAAAATCTATTTTCCATCGGCGCCTGTACCGCGAAAGGTCATACGTTTGTTTTTCGCGACGAGACTGTTGACATTTATTCAAAACAAAGACGGTTAATCGCGCACGGTATCAAGCAAGACAACAATCTATTCAAACTATCGTTTGTCGTAATCGCGAAATGCGAAGCGAATGTAGCCACGGAGAGCAGCCTCAAACTCTGGCACGATCGTTTAGGCCACATAAATTGTAAATATT
The DNA here is from genome assembly GCF_001594115.1 of Trachymyrmex septentrionalis. Classification (NCBI taxonomy): domain Eukaryota; kingdom Metazoa; phylum Arthropoda; class Insecta; order Hymenoptera; family Formicidae; genus Trachymyrmex; species Trachymyrmex septentrionalis. The sequence continues at coordinate 2,158,761 of NW_017305672.1, forward strand.
TGCGAGCGATGGTCGAGAACAAACTAGTCGACGGCGTGAAGTCCCATGCGTTTTCTGATTTCTTCTGTGAGGAATGTCAATTTGGAAAGCAGCATCGCCTTGCATTTAAAGATAAAAGCCAAAAGAGATTGTCGAAACCTGGAGAATTTATCCACACTGACCTGTGTGGCCCCATGCAAACTTCGTCCATCGGTGGCGCGAAGTATTTCGTATTATTCAAGGACGATTGTAGCGGTTTTCGACATGTTTATTTCTTGCGACACAAGGCTGACCTATTTGCCACGTTCAAAGAGTATGAGGCGATGATGTTTACCAAATTTAACCAAAGAATCGTTACAGTACGCGCTGATAACGGTAAAGAGTATACCGATCGCCAATTCCGCAATTATTTAAAGTCATGTGGCACCGAAATAGAATTTTCCGCGCCGTACACTCCGGAACAAAATGGCGCTTCCGAACGCGAAATGCGGACCATTGTCGAAAGTGCACGCACAATGCTATTAGCGAAGCAGTTACCTACTCGTCTCTGGGCTGAAGCTGTCAACACAGCAGTATATGTTCTGAATAGAACCCCGTCCTCGCGATCGAAACCGGTAACGCCATACGAAATATGGACAGGTAATAAACCAGATCTCTCCCATGTAAGAATTTTCGGTTGTGACGCTTATGTCCATGTACCGAAGCAGCTTAGAAAGAAATGGGATGCGAAATCCGAAAAACTTATTTTCGTCGGTTACCAAAGCAATTCGAAAAATTACAGATTATTGAACCCAGAAACGAATAAAATAACAATCTCGCGAGATGTTGTCTTCAGCGAGTCTACTACGCCAGTGCTTGTCCGACCAGCTATTAGCGTTTCATTTTCGAATAATAAAAATGCGATAACCGAAGGCAACCAAACTAAGGATAACGTCAATGTTGAGCATATAGAGGTTAGATGCGAAGCACCACAGCCTGATTTTGTATCGCGACAAGGTTTAAGAGACCGCAACTTATTGCGTGCGCCTGATAGGTACGAAGCTTGTTTTGCTTCATGCGACGAACCAAAAACTTATAATCAAGCGGTAACCGGGAATGATTCCGAAAAATGGATCGATGCAATACGCGAAGAATTAGATGCTCACGAGCAGAATCGTACGTGGGAGCTAACGTCTTTACCTGAAGGTCGTAGACCTATAGGACATAAATGGGTTTTTAAAATAAAAACTGCTTCATCTGGCGAAGTTTCGCGTTACAAAGCACGCCTATGTGCACAAGGTTTTTCACAAACAGCCGGTACGGATTATAACGAAGTTTTCTCACCTGTCGTACGATACGATTCTGTTCGAACGCTTCTATCAATTGCTGCAAGATATAATCTGCAAATTTATCAATTCGATATAAAAACCGCTTACCTAAACAGCGAACTCGACGACGAGATTTATATGCGAATTCCAGAAGGCTTAAATGTAGTCGACAATAATTTAGTCTGTAAGCTCAATAAAGCCCTGTACGGTTTGAAGCAATCCGGACGATGTTGGAACAAAAAATTCGACACTTTTTTAAAACAGTATAGTTTCGTCCAAAGTAGTGCTGATAGATGTGTCTATCTCGGGTCTATTGATAATGATAATGTATATCTAGCATTATATGTCGACGACGGTCTCCTGATGGCTTCCAAACTTTCAACTATAAACGAAGTTTTGAGTGTTCTTAAAGGTAGTTTCGACACTACCGCATGCAAAGCTGACTGCTTCGTCGGCATGCAGATCGAACAAGATCGGGAATCTAAGACAATCTTTATTCACCAGAGCAATTATATCGATAAAATTTTAAACAAGTTCGGTATGAATGATGCGAAAACACTTAGTGTACCTGCGGACCCTCATGTTTCGTTAACAAAAGCTTCCGACGACGACGAGACACACGACGTCCCATATCGCGAAGCTGTGGGTTCCTTATTATTCGTGTCAATGGTCTCAAGACCTGATATAACATTCGCGGTGGGCCTTGTCAGTCGTTACTTAGAAAAACATAACAACTCCCATTGGCAAGCTGTCAAACGCATTTTTCGATACCTGAAAGGTACTAATAGTCATGGTGTAATGTATGCAGGCAGTGGGGACAATTTTAAGCTTGTTGGTTTTTCAGACTCCGATTATGCCGGTGACAAGGACACCAGGCTCTACAACAGGTTATTCGAGTTAGGAAGCGGACCTATTGCGTGGTGCTCGAAGCGTCAGAGCACAGTTAGCCTCAGCACTACCGAAGCTGAATATATTGCAGCGAGCGAGGCAACACGAGAAGCAATTTGGTTGCGCAAAATGTTAAGCGATACCGGCCAACAATGTATCGGTCCTTCTATTTTGTACGTTGACAACCAGAGCGCGATAAGACTTACGAAAAATCAAGAATTTCATCGACGCACAAAACATATCGATGTTAGACACAATTTCATTAGAGAAAAATACGAAAATGGTGAAATAGACGTTATGTACGTACAAACGAGAGATCAAAAATCTGATATTTTGACAAAACCGATACCTCGTGATCATTTTGAAACATTGCGTGCAAAGATTAATGTAATCAACCCCACCTGTAAAACCCTCAAGTAGTGGGAGTGTTGCGATTAAAAATATGCATGTGTTCATGTATACTTTTCGGTTTTTAGTTCGGCTAGTTATTTTGTTTCGCGCATGCGCGTCGCCTTTTTGCCCGACGTGGCAACCGATGCCGGTTGCAGTTCAGTTTCAGTTTCTTTTGTTCTACCGCCCGTCACGAGTTAACGCTGCGAGTGCGTTCTTTTTTCACTGTACATGTTGTTTAATTGAAGTACAATAAAGTTTCTTTCTCTCACTCACCACTGTGTTATTTTAATAATAACTCACAACAATCCATAACATGGCAGAAGAAGACCTGTTAAACATCATCGATGAAGTGTCCGAAGACATAAATTTTGAAGAAATAAACGATAATGAGAACGCATCAGAGAATGATGGGTATTACAGCAGCAACAGCGATCAGAGTGTGAATTCTAACTTATAAACGATAACGAAGACGCATTAGATGATGATGGATATAACACCAATTAACAAAAAATAAAAATGTATGATATCCGATAACAGGGGGAGTTTTTAATTGATAGGCAAATGGAAATTTTCATCCATCGGATGAAGTCTGAATCCAACACGCCCATCGTACGCAGTAATGGGTGTCTTCCCCGGGTTAGGTTCAAACTCGCTCGGGAGGATTATCTAATCGGGGTATAAAAAGATTTTCTCCTCCTACGCAAAAAAAAGCGCAGTAATACTTACGACTGTGCTTACTGAGAGTCACTGTTACGGGTCGTTTCTAATGCGTTTTTATCTATTGCCCCTTTTGAGATGTCGGCGAGTGTGAGATTCGTTCGAATCCATGTTGCACACTCGCTTTCGTGGGGCCGGAATTTCCCTGATGGGTGGTCCTTCTCCGGTTATTGCTTGCAACTGGCATTCTTCGAGGAGATTTCCTTACAATAGCGACAAAATTCGTTATTTTTCGAATTTAAATTTGAACGGCAATCTCTAGCAATATTCCCCGGATTATTGCAAATGTGG